>NW_009736906.1:0-623 GCF_000703405.1 Apaloderma vittatum | reverse complement strand
TCTTCCTAGGGGGGAGTCACAGAGCACTCCCTCCGTGTTATAAGAGTTCTAAGACTACAATCTCTTTGTTCGTCTCCGACCGCACCCCTCGCGGGATAACGGAACCGCGGATCAGAACTCCACACTCGCTTTGCAGTCAGACTGCGTCTCAGTCCCACTCAGTCGCACATACTCACGCAATACCCATTTTCTAGATCAGAGTGAATGGACAGTTACAATTACGACAACAAAATATCAAACAGACAATTATTATCCCAGATGTTATCCCTCTGGCAGCTGCTATCAAAACTCAATTGGTCCTATGACAAAGTGAAAGATTCCGTTTGTCCTTCTCCTGTGTCTTACATACACCTTCTGAGCCTCCCTAAGTAACTCATCCAATGCTCTCTCCTGCCAATCTTCCAACTTCTCTAGTTTCTTTCTAATATCGATCCAAGATTTAGCTATAAACTGAGTTTTAAGGAGAACCTGTCTCACTGGAGTAGTGAGATCTACCCCGGAATACAATTGCAGACTCCTCCTTAACCGCTCAAGCCACTCTGTAGGAGTCTCATCCTTTTTTTTTTTTCCTCCTTAAAAGCCTTATTAATAATCTGGCCTCTAGGCACTGACTCCCTAATCCC
>NW_009736905.1:2261-2587 GCF_000703405.1 Apaloderma vittatum | reverse complement strand
AACATCAGACTGAAATTTGTAAGATCGAGGGGTTTGTCTACATCTGTTGCTCCTGATACCCCATGAGACACAGGAGAAAATGGTTTAGTTTTGTCTTTGATTTTTTTTTTGATTGGTGCAAATCTGTCCGTCCTTGTGAAAGTCCTTCAACTTCTCTTTGCCTGGGTTTCCCTCTGTTGCCTTGTGGACCCCACAGAAGTCCCCTACCAGCTCCTGGGTCCCTGACCCAAAGAGATGATTTCTGACCCAAAAATGCGTTTACAGGTCCTTGTTCCTGCGCTCTGAATGAGCCTTTGCCACACTCTGGAGGCAGATTAGCTCCTTGC
>NW_009736905.1:0-2207 GCF_000703405.1 Apaloderma vittatum | reverse complement strand
CGAACTCCCCCTTGGTCTGGGCGTACTCTGTTGCCTCAATGACAAAACACTAATGCAAATTCAAAACCACCCATGGTATATTGCAACTTTTTGGTAAGGGCCCTAAAATGACAGTTGGAAGAAAAAAAAGAGAGAAAGAGAAAACAACAGAAGGAAAGGTTCAGAGATCTGATCTCAGTTAATCAGCTGCTGGGCAGAAGTGAGAGCCCTGTGCTATCGCAATCTGCCTGCAGTAAAATCTGATCCTGAAGCTCTTCCTCAGTTGCTGCCTGAGTACCTCTATTTCTCTGGGAGAAATAAACCTGTCGAGGGTGTGTTTGAAGCTTTAGTTAGCTGGTTCTACCCAATATCGTCTGCTGGACGGCTCAGAGTTTCACCAATAACTGCCCAGACTCTTACCACTTCTTCACCTTGCCAAAGGTTTTGCCATTTTTAAGAGAAGCTTCAGCATCTCTCAGGGCATTTGTTTTCTCCGAGTCCCGGGTGACACTCTGAGCAGGCAGCCAGGCACGCCTGGTCCTTCGGAAGCTTCTCAAGGTCCTTTTGGGAGCTTCTCAAGCTTTGGGAGCTTTCAGGAGTTTTTCGATTCGCTCCAGGTCTTCTCGAGGCACTCTAGAAAGTTCTCAGTGAGCTCTGCTAAGTCCTTAATGGTCTTCAGAACCTCCCTGAGGAATTTCAGCAACTTTTCAAAGTTGCCTATGGGTTCTTGAGGCACCTCAGAAGCTTCTGAAAGTCCTTTGGGATCTTCTCAAGGGCCCTCAGGAGCTTCTCAAGGGTCTTCAGGAGCTGAGAGCTTTTCTTCTCTCTGTTCGCTGTGGAAAATTAATTAATATTTCTGCACGGCCCTTGAGACTCGTGGTTCGTCGGGGAATTACAGTTCTAAGTCTCTCCTCCTCCTCTGAGCGGGAGGAGACAATCCCAAAGCAGGGAAATACGGCCTCGAGGATGAACCCATCCCCAAACGGGGTGGAAGGTGATAATTAACTAATTAATTGCTAATTAATTGTGGCCTTGAGGCTAATAGGCCTGAACTTAAGCTGGCCTCCAGGTGAACCTCAAACTTAAGCTGGCCTCTAGGTGAACCTCCCAAATCAACAATATATCTAAGATGCACAATATTAATTACTTATTTAATATGCTAATAATCTATTTTAGCACTAATATATATATATTTAAAAAGTGAACTTTCATGTATGAGGGTAACTGATGTTTTTTTCATTATTTAGAGGCCTAGTGCAAGGCCAAGAAGCCTGACGCTGGACCTCGTCAAGAAATAGATGGTTAATGCCAAAAATCAATGGAAAAAGTGAAAAGTGAAACTAGATATTACAGCTCAGATCAATAGGGAGGGGGACACGAAAGATTTTTTCAGAGGAGGATCCTCTGAGCTCAGGCCACGGCCTGCAGGATTTAGTAAAACGTTACTAAAGGGTTTAACTCATCAGTAAGCTGGGAAATGGCCAAAAAACGGGACTTTAAATAAAAAAAATAACACTCGGCGACGTTTAAGGTTGGTTTGGTGTCGGGAAAAGGGTTTGATCTGTTGTGAAATCATTCCCAGGCTCGATTAAAGCGAATGGACACTGAGGATCCCGACACCATTTTTCAAACAAAAAACTTGCCACAACGGCTTCTGGTTGCCCAGTTAATGCACTTTCTTTTCAAGCTAATTAGCGGAAAAAAGAAAAATGGGTCTCATCACAGAGCACTTTTTCTAGGAACTAGGAGGAGAGAGAAAAGAAAGTGATGGGAGAACAAAAATTGTCACCCATGATGAAGAAATCTTCCAGCCAATTAGTACACAAGAAAATAAGAAAACGTGTGCCCCAGGGACAATTAAATTGATATTTTAAAAGTTTTAACAAGCTGTTCCTCTTTGGGGTTGTTTGGAGCCAGACCGGAGCCAGACTGGTGAAAAAATATTCATTTTGGAGACGAGGGGACTCAGAAAAAAAATCACAAGTCGTTTGCGAAAGGCAGAAACCAGTCAAATCAGGGGTGTTCATATTAACGATGTTCTGACCTACACACGTTGTGGTATTGCAATGTAGTTCCAGTACACAGATTTGGTTTGTTTGGAGTTTTCTCGGTTCCTATTTTTGGTGACGTGCTCCCCGACTGTAGCTCTCTGCTTTCCTCTCCCTTGTCCTCCTCCCTCAGCAGAGAAAAAAAAAAACCAAACACCACAAAACTGAAAGAGAAAGAAA
>NW_009736904.1:595-815 GCF_000703405.1 Apaloderma vittatum | reverse complement strand
GTCTCTTTGAATGGCTGCACAGCCTTCTGGTGTGTCAACCACTCCTCCCAGTTTTGTGTCATCAGCAAACCTGCTGACAACGCTTTCTAATCCTTCGTCCAGATCACTGATGAACATGTTGAAGAGCACCTGCCCCAGTACTGACCCATGAGGGACCCCACTAGACACAAGCCACCAACTGGACTCTGCCCCATTGACTACAACTCTCTGAATTATTCCC
>NW_009736904.1:0-203 GCF_000703405.1 Apaloderma vittatum | reverse complement strand
CTTACTAAATATTATCGAGGGTGGCCTAGCAATGACACCTCTCAGCTTGCTCAGCACCCGCAGGTGCATCCCATCAAGGCCCATGGATTTATGGATATTCAAATGCTCCAATTGATCCCTAACCCAGTCCTCCTCAACCAGGGAAAAGTCCTCTTTAATCTTGCCTTCCCCTGGGACCTCAGGGGATTGAGGCACCTGAGGAC
>NW_009736903.1:0-45860 GCF_000703405.1 Apaloderma vittatum | reverse complement strand
GGCTGCCGGCCAGGGTCAAACCACTACACAGTTGCATAATTATTGTGTGAATGTTCAGTGTTACAGGTTTGTATCCTGCAGTGCATCTGTGCTAGAATGAGTTCACCTGAATGGTGTCTGCTTTGTACTGATGGTCTTCATCTCAAGTCAGTGGGTTATATGGTCAAGGGAGCAAATGGTTAAAAACAGTTGAAGGTAAAAAAGGTCTGTAAGTGGTATTTTTGGAAGTCTTTCATTACAGAAATGCTTGTGGGTGGGGTGCCAGCAGAATATTGCTGCATCAGATCCGAAAGCAATAATACTAATGTTGCTATTAAGTAATGTTAATACTATATACTATAATACATATGACTTTGCACTGAAAATTAGAACACTGAAAAGTTGCATTATCCTTTTCCTTTTATTTTAAATAATATCATTGTCATCTTCTTTTCTTGTTCTCCCTCCTTTGTTATAGGGAGAAAATTGAATTTGAGTCATGACAACTAAGGCATATTTAATTATATAATCATTACACTCTCTAGGGATGGGCTTACAGCAGGCTGAAATGCGCAGAGAATCAAAGTATAATGGCCTAACAGCAGAGACTATCAATGTGCTGAGCCCCGTGGGATGCGCATGGAAAGGAACATGTTCACAGTCAGAGAAGTCGATCCATCTTGTTTTAGCACTGTTACGATGCGAGCTAGTGGTAAATTTGCATGAGGTGACTTGCACAACCATCATTTGTGGAACATTTTAAACAAAAAGGCAGATCTTCAGCAAGGTGCTGTACTGGGGTTTTTTTGTTTTGTTTTGTTTCTTTAATTCTTTCATGATCTAGTATCCATCACCTATTATTCACAGAGTTAGAGAACGATGCTGAAGCTGCTAAAGCAGCACAATCATATTTGAGGATTTTTTTCTTGTAATTCAGGATTGTGAGTGGAAGGCTATTAGCATTGCTGCATGATGTTCCACAGAATATATAAAAATAGGAATAAAAAGTAATCACCAAACTGTTATTCATGATTGTTACAGTGTTTCAAGAGAAATACAGTCTTCTGATTGTTCCTTAGGTTGTAAAGACTACTCAGAATTGCAGCTCTTCACTGAATATGCCATTAATATTTTACTAAAGTAAGATACAGTGAATATTGTGGTCAGATAGGAACCTCGTCTGAGTGGTGTGGTCTACAGGTAGCATTCAGATGCATGAACTCTAGCTTTTGTACACTTTTCTCTGACTATGGGAAGTGAATGTGTGAGTTTTTTTACTTACTGTGAAGTTTTTGAAGGAGGTGGTGCTGTTTGGTCAAGTCACTTTCTTGAAGGAGAGCTAGATGAAAGACCCACGTTACTAACAGAATAATTTTTATGCATTTAGCTTAGCCTAAGCCTAGCTTAGGCTCTGGGTGAGTTCTGAGAGTGTTTGCACTTTGCTACAGGTGACAGTCACTGCCCATTGACAGGTTGTGAAATGTGGCTGTAATACTGACACAGGCTGGATAAGCACTAGCAGAGAAAGGACATTCTCGAAGGAGAGGAAAAGGAAAAGCGAAGGCTAATAGAACAAGTCTGATTTTGTACAGTAGATCGCATAAGGATCTGATGCAAATAATTTTCAGATTATGCATCTTCCTTTTGTGTCCTCATGCTAGGTGTAGGGGTATTTGAACATTATATGTTAATCATTCTAATATGGTTGCAAAGACAGAAAAGGTACAATTTAATTCTGTATGAAAACCCAGAAGTTGTTTTAATCATTCTCAAAATATGTCCAGTTTCCACAAGTTTTCCCCCACTTCATTTTTGATGTGTAAACGCAAAAAATAAAGCATATTTGAAATGCCATGCCTGGTTCGTACCTTGAAGCTCCTTGTACATGTCCCTGGCATAAAATCCTCAGTACTCTTAGGAGTAGCACTGACATGTATCATGGTAGCTTTTAGGAAGTCCAATCAGCAGCTCAGACCTCAAACAATTGATCCTAGGCTGGTTAGACATGGGTGCAGACTCATCCAAAAGGTTTGTAGAGCATTTCCTAATAATTCTAATTATTAGGAAATTATTGGTGTGCTTTGGTTCCCAGCCCTTCCCCAAGCTCTTAAAATAAAGCTCTTTATCTTTTTCTCCCCACACCTCTGAAGATAACCCTCTTTATTTTAATTACACTATCTGTCTTGTGACATATATACATATTTTTTCCAGAAACACCATTTTTCAAGCCTTTATCCTTGTTCCTATCTTAAAAACTTGCCATCGAGCAATCTGGGGCTGCTCCGTGTTCTCTGTCCCTGGGACACCATCTTGCTCTGCTTGGCTCAGTGTGACTTTTTCCACTGTCTTCAGGGGCCAGACATTAACTCCTGTCCTTGCCGGCCCAGGGAAAGGCACTTTGAAACGCCGCAGTGTCTCTGGATACTTTCTGGTACAGCACAAACACGATGCTGCTTTGTTGTCATTTTCATTTATGTTGCGCTGCCATAGAAGAGAGGAAACCAAATGCCTCACTGCCATGTAGATATTATATTAGTCACTGCTGGAAGGCTTTGAAATGTTAATATCCCCTCCAACAGAGCCAGCTGACAGAGAGCGTCAAGTTTGTTTCGACTGTACTCGGACAGGCCCTGGCAAAGTTAAATGGCTGCAAGTGGCCTGCAGGTCCCTGGGTAGCAAGGGCATGAGCTGTGTCTTACAGCTCCCATTTTGGGATCATTTTAACTGGTGTTTTTAGAAGGGAGAAAGCTACTTGGGGCTTGACTTTCAGGGACGACAGCTGTTTCAGAGAGCGATGGCGGAGCCCTGTGCTCAGCTCGTGGATGCCGGCTCAGCCTGCAGTGGTGAGGCGTGAACTGGCCGACTGGCAGCAGGCCTGGCTGGGGAGCTGCGGGAGCGTGGACTCCTCAGCCTGCTCCTCAGGCTGCAGAGACTCTGGCAATGACTGTCTCTCTACCTTCTCTTTTACCACCTCTTCTTGGGGCAAAGATTTTTTTTATGGCCCTGATGACTCCTTCATGCTAGCCTTTCATTTTAATGATAGCATAGCAGTGACACCGAGTCACATCAAGGCCTGAAGGTTTCCATCTCTGATGAAATGTAAAGAAACCTGTCGGGGTCCGACACATTCTCAGTCTCCTGAGAGAGAGACTTGGGAACTGAGCTCTCGGAATCAAGTGTTCAGACCAATCATGCTTTCCAAAGTAGTGAATTGTTTTGATTAATCTTTTTTTTCTTTTTCCCTCCTTGATTTCGCATAGAAATTGGGAAGATTGACCAAGATATATATAAATACAATACCCCAGGATTCACTGGCTGCCTGTCGAGAGTACAGTTCAACCAGATTGCTCCACTCAAAGCGGCTCTGAGACCTACCAACGCCTCCTCTCACGTCCACATCCAAGGAGAACTGGTGGAATCCAACTGTGGAGCATCTCCACTCACCATCCCACCAATGTCGGCCGCTACCGACCCGTGGCACTTAGACTCAGGTAAGCTGGGGTACATGCCATGTGAGCCTAGGAGAGCAATTCAGAGAAGAAATACGTCCACCTTTGGTAAGGAAGAATGAAACAGTGGATGGGACTGATGGATGACTGTAGGGGTATAATCATGATAGGAAGTGGAAAGCTGGAGTGACAGAGATTTGCCACCACTTCTAAATGCAGTTACAGGATATTTTCCTTGCCTTTTTAAATATTCTGCTTTACTTTTCTTCTCCGTAAGTCTCACACTGTTTGAATGTTGAGTTTTGACCTAGCTGCTGCGATAGCACTTTCTTTGTAGCACAGGGTAAGCAGTCAGAAAAAGGTTGCAAGTACACAGCATTTCTTGTGCTGTATTCACAATAACTGATTATATTGTAGTCAGCTTCATACAATAAGTAGTTAATCTGATTTTAGACATAAATATATTTATATAAAGTGCTGATTTGTTTTCTGAAATGTCTGCTTTCCTTAGGCCATGCTTAATGGGAAATCGCATTAGCCATGAATGCATACATATCAAGCTGAAAATGCTGGAAAACCAAAACAATTTGCTGATCCCAGCAATCTCATCCTGCTTTGTGACTGATAGTCTTTGAAAGTGTATGTTGTGCTTAAATTTTGTGGGGTTTTTTGTTTTGGTTATTCGGTGTCACATGAATACTTTAAAAGAAAAACAACAAACTGTTCCCTTTAGATTTATACAGTCAGGTGTATGCTGACACTCCCCCCCTTGTACTTTCTCCTCATTCTGATTTCACTTGTAGCAGAGTAAATTAGAACCTGCCTTGGCAAAGTTTCTGGGTTAACAGTGGTTTTAAATTAAAATGCTAGAGGGAAAACCTGGACCATAATGAATTTGATACTGATTAGTCTTTGCCTCTTGTGTTTGCGGATACATCTATCTGCCAGGTTTTATATGAGAGGGGACAGGTATATGTGTCTTTCTTAGAAGTATGTGCCAAGATAAACCTTTGGGCTTAGGGTGTTTTTGTTTGGGTTTTTTTCAATGTCAAACAACTCCTTGCAACATTTCCTTTCAGCTCTTCTTCAGTAGAGAAATAGGACAGAGATTTGTAAAGAGAGGCAGATATTCCAGAGCTTAGGGTCCCAACAGTATATATAAGCAGTATCATGCTCTAAAACCTGTCATTCCCTCCTTGCTGCCATTCCATTGTTAGATTTCAGTCTGTCTTTTCCCTGATTATAACATGGAGTCTCCTACCTGGATTTTTTTTCATCACAAAGTAGTAGTCCACTTCTTCTCTGAAATTAAAAGGTCAGTTTGTACCTGAAGGTTATATTCCAGGCTCCTGTTTCTATAAAAGCACATTTCCTGAAACACATTTCTCACTGGCTCATGTCTTTAAAAAGTGTGCCACAAACTTCTTGAGGATGCACTGCTCCTGTGAATCTGGTGCAGCTAATGGGTTTTGTTTGTTAATTTTGATTGATTTCTTCTTCTTACAGATAATTTGACTGCAAGCTAGTAAAAGCCTGTGGTGGGATTTATTCAAAGTGGTTAAACTGTTCCTAATAGCTCCTGGTGTTAAGAGAGGAAGTTCCTCTTTCTCCTTGCCTTATGCTACTACGCTTGTCCCTGTGTTGGCTCAGTCTTGTCTTGGAAACTTTTGCTGAGTTGATTCAGCTTTGTTCACCTGGCAAATTACAAATTTATACATTTTCCTCTGGATTAATTGTAGTACTCAATCACAAAGTCAGTGTGAAGGATATCAGGGGACATAACAGCATACAATAAGGTTGGCCCAAGCTGTCTGTTAACTTCTACCCAGTCACAAAATCTCATTGCCGTAGCTGGACTTGACTGCTTCAGTCGTGGAGGGCGAGTGACCCACCTTCATTTTTGATAACGAGAAGCTTGAGTAGGCCTGGCAGCTAGGGACACCTCCTATTGTTCTCTCCAGTGCTATGCAGCAGTAGAGGAAAAAAGATCATATTGCTTTAAAGACTTCTAGTGAGGGACCGCTGTACACTGAAGGGAGCAACAACGTGAGGTGAATTAAGGTAGAAAGAAATTTCACAGCAAAGGACTGATGCTTCACTGGGGCAGGAGTGAAAGGACATTCAGGTGTCGGAGAACAATCCCTGACTTTCTGGGTGACATTTCCATGATACCAAGAGGACGTATCACAGCAACTCATTTGTCAGTATCAGGTGAGAACAACTCAGTTTCTATACAAGTATCTCTGGTAATCTGACACAACTAGCTCTGTTTCAGTCCCAGGAAAAATAAGTGCAACCTCAAACACAGATGATCTTGATGAATGGCAAACGAAAATGTTTGGTTTTAGTGACACTTTGCATTAGCACATGGGCAGTTCACATTGAGGAATTTTTTTATGTTTCCTAAACCCTATTAGGAGACGTTTTAACCCAGATCATGTTGAAAGAAAGTGGAAAAATCTAAGGTATAAGTAACGGTTCCCATTGGCTTCAGAGCTGGAAGTCTTGGTCCTGTTAGCCTGAGTTTATTCCTTCACTAAAATGATTGAAGGAGCGAAGACAAAAAGCCGTTTTGAAAGTCACAGGAACACTTGTAGTGGTGCTAAAGCAAAAGCCACACACACTCTGCCACAAAGAAAGGGTTGGAAAGGACGTGGCTTTGAAAACAGTAGTTGAGAAGTACAGGGTTTCTCATTTCATCCACACTTTTATCTGTCATTTTTTATTATTGTGTCACTTACTTAATTTTAAATAGATCTTAAATAAATATGAGAATTGAGGATGCATGGTTTGTAGTGAAAACAGAAAATCAGGAAAAAAATGATGTCAAGTGTCATATGGTTTAAGTCTCATTTAGTGACATACTCTGCACTCATCCTGATTCATATTTAAGTAGATTTTTGTCTTTGCTTCTCGAATACAGTGGAATTGAATTTTGAGGACTGAAAAATGTTGTAGGAGGGAATCAAAGATAAGTGTCTAAATGGGGCAGATATGCTGGAAGGCAAATGTAATGATCCTTTCACCTCTAAACTACAGTGTTGGATCAGACTTTACAGGTAATTACTAGACGTTAAGCAGGTTCTGCCTGACAAGCGACCTACATGAAATGTTTGCCTTAGACTCTTCTATGTGGATCCTGCATGGACACCTCCTGCTAGCTGCAAACCATTTCGAATGCCATGACAGAGAGACTAGAGAGAAAATCATAAAGATGCATGTCAGTCACCTTAGAGACAAGTTCAGGGATTTATCACTAAGAAACCTTGTTGATTTGCTTCCCAGAAAAATGAGCCATACAGCTTTTTGATTCATTGTCCTGCACTTTTTGTTACCTTTGTATTCACATGTATTTCTCATTTGCGATATTAGTTCCTTTTAAATTTCTTTGTCATTGTAAAAATGCCACCTCCCTTCTTTCTGACCCCTGGCTGGCATTTATCTTAAACCATTATCTGTTCAGCTTCTGAGTATTCTTACAATGCATAGTCTTTTCCAGTTGCTATGGCAATCCTTTCTTTGTGGTGATGAAGTGTAGGAATTCAACAAGTCATTCTTTTCTAGTACGTGACTTTCTGGTAATTTAAAAAAATAAATAAATCAATAATCAGAACCAAGCAGTTCATCAATATAGTTCCTTTTCTGTGTTTTCCTCCTAACCATATTATCTCAGTTGACGTCAGACAATCTAAGGTTCTGCAGATTACTATTTAAGTTTCACTTTAAAACTTTTCTTATTTATGTTAAAAATGATAAAACAAACCTACTACGTGTATGTACCTCTTCACTTCAGGTAAAATGTGCTCCGGCTTGCCAAACTACCAGTCTTGAATTTACTAAAGGCAAGAGATACCAGAAGAGACAAGGTACATACAACAGTTGACATATCATGCTTTAGCCCCTCTAAGTGGCCACAGCAAGATGCATTTATTCTGAGTGTGAACAGAATGGCATCTAGAACGTTTAACACTGGATTTTGTTAAACTCAGATTAGCTTCAGTATATTAAGAATTAAATGGAGCAGGATTAAGTGCTATGTCTGCAATGTTCTGTCAAGTGATGTGACTTTTTTCTGACACTACATATTTAAAACCTAAAAGCTCTTTAATTTTGTATAAGGTAAAAGACCTTGCCTTTTAAGAGTCAGCAGCTTACTTGGAAACCTATACTGAACACGTCTGTCTAAAAGGTTGTATGAAGGGGTGCAACTCTATCATCAAGATTAAAATGGCTGCCTGCAGGGTTAACTCCCTTTTTATTACGAATTCATCCCTCTTCCTTTGACACATGATGGCAGGAGAAGAGAGTGGGAGGACTGAGTACTGGCCATGCCATCCATGCTCACCTAATTGGCCAACTAATTATCTTTATCAGACGGAAGACAGCAGTCTATTTCTGGACTAAGAGTGAGTGTTGCTCCTACGTGACTGGTGATCATGCTGATCTTCCCGATTCAAACGCCATGGGTTGGGTTGTCGCCCCACCCTCTGACCACTGGTGCCCCCATCTAAGAGTGCAGAGAAGCTGTGTCAGATGCCCGACAGCCTGGACGTGGCTATGGAGACGGGAAACAGCTCTTGCCCTTCTCAAGGGCTTATTTGAGAAGGCACAGCAGGAAGGAGGGATCAAAGGCGTTGCTTGATGAAGGGCGGTGATTCAGCCCTCCAGATAGTCTTAGCTTACAAACACATGAACAAAAGGGTCTTCTTCTGGCCACAGATACTGAAAGAGTCCTGCACACATCGGTGAATCCAACAGCAGGGGCTTAAAATCAGCAGTAATGTGCCATGCAGTGCTCATTCAGCCCCCTTCCAAGGACCGACAGGGGAGCAGCAATGCTTCTGCAGGCTTCCTGCAAGGGCCAAGCAAGTCCGGGCAGGCAAGACAGAAGGGATGCACCACTTTTGATCATGGTGCAACCTTACACATTAAAATTTCATCTCATAGCTGTTGATAAAATTAGAAGAGGTTGTGAAGGCAGTTGCTAGAATAAAATTACACTCTTCCTTTTTCAAGCATCAGAGAATGATGCGAGATTCTCTCTTTGAAGTTATTGATCACTTGAGGTGGTTGGGGATTTTTAATTAGTGTAGCGTGTAAACGTTGAGAGGCTCTTTGCCAGCAAGCTCGTTTAATATTTATACTCCATGTACAAGAGGATGCACTTCCAACCTGCCCTGCAGGCCCACAGATCCGTCCAACTGCCAGATTTTGGTGCAATTTTTTTATCAGGTTTCCTCTGCCGAGAGTGACCAGCACTCATCCCCAATTCTGCCAGTATAAATGTCATCTAGAAGTGCATGTCCTTGTCCTGGTCTTTTTTCAGACAGAAAGGTGGCATTTTTTTCAGACAGTAAGGTGGCATTTTTTTCAGACAGTTGGGGATTAAGTAGAGTAGAAACTCACAGCTCAGTTTCTAAGCATTGAGTATTTCTTGCAGGCAAGAAGTAAGTGGTAAACACTGAGATGCAACAGTTTCTATTTTTCTCCTTGCCATCAAGCAGCTAACTAGGAAGAGCATCTGTCTGAAATTTGGCACAATCAGTGCTTCATCCTTAAAGGGCTTAATTATGGTGCTTGAATTACTGTAAATCTCTCTATTGATTGGCAATAAAAATGCCTCCTTCAGTCTCATCTAGTTCCTTCACACAATTATGCATAGCTGTCTCTTATCTTTAAGAGTATGTAATTTCAGTGTGAAATTTCTGACACTCTGTCTAGTGTGTCAGACAGCTGACAGACTGCCAAGCTTGTAAATTCTTCCGGCATTCTTTGAGAGGCCATTGTAGCTATTTCATAAGCAGTGGTTTGAATGATAATGCTGCTACCTGATGTCAAGACAAGAAGGTGGTAATATTAAAAAGAGAGTTTTATCCTCTACAAAAAATTATCCTCTGCAAAGACTATATTTTCTCCACAAGTATTAACTTTAAGTAGGAATATAGGGATGGCATAAATTAGGGGAAAAATGGAGTAGAGAAGGAAGCATTTAGATGCTGAGCACTGCATGCAACTGCCTTCCTTTTCCTTGCCTTGGGCTGAAAAAGACTTCCCGTTTAAGAGGCTATTCTAGATCACAGTCAGGTCATTACAGCTATTAAAGATTATTTTAAACTCTCCAGTCAGACCCATTCCTCATCTCTAATCCAAGCCTTTCTTTTTTTCATAAGTGTATGAATGCTAAAAGTGCAGAACTTGATCTTGTTGTTCATATACTGGCTGTGAGAAGCCATATCTTTCAGTTACCTCAATAAATAGAGTCCATCTCTTTTTATGGTTTTTTTTGTAGCTGTCATAATTTTACAGGCTTGGTCAGTATTCTGTTCTTTGAGTTGGGGGTTTTGTTTCTTTCAAGTATTCCCTGTGGGTCCATTATCAGCAATTAGCTATATAAAGCTAGGCTTTGACCAGCACTTAACTCTACAGTTCCTTTGAGAGCACCAAAGCGTTTCATATTCTGCATTAATTATAAAAGGAAGCATTTGTTTGTCTTCCTTAACAGGTGAAATGTAAGCGCGGCTCATAAAAGTTTTGTGAAAGTGATAGCTTAGGCCAGCGTGACTAATACGCCAGCAGTTCTTGTCTGGAGTCATAGTGAGACTCAGTGTCAGACAGGCATTGCTACCAGGAATTAAAAGACAGATGAGTGTAGGTCTTTGATGGATGGGGGTGCTCTTAACGTGCTGCAAACCAGATGGAAATTTGGCCAAGCAAATGTACAATTACTTGTGCACAACAGAAAGTGTAAAAGTTACTGCTGGGAAATGACCATACAGGGCAGGAAGCAGGGGAGAGTCACCTAACCTATCCCAACGGACGCTGCAGGAATGTTTTCCCTGTTTCGTATTTTATCCAGGACTGATTTGGGGCAGCTTAAGCTGCAAAGATGGGTATCCTAATAAGGCACAAGTTTTTCTGTCCCTTTGCTAAGAAGACTGATTTTTTAAACGGAAGAATATTGTACTGCCGTCCCAGAGTAATCCATTCATAAAACTCAGTGTCCTCCTCTCCTTAAGAGTATGGACAGCCAAGTTCCCCTGCGGAAGGAAACTCAAGAGCTAATAACGCAGCCAATTTAGAAACAAGGGTCTTGCCTGATTGGGTTGTCAACTCTGGTGTTTAGTGTTGAGAATTTGCATTGCCCCAGTTCGTTGACCTTGGAGCATTCGGTGAATTTTCACCCAATACTGCTGTTGTTCATTGTTGTTATTTCCATTGCTCACTGCAAAATACATGCTTTTTTAACAGAAACATCCAGCAACTCTTTCTTCTATAATCTCCACTTACTTTCTCACACTGGCATTTGCCAGGAAAAAAAAAATGCAACCTTTCAAAATTTTTTTGATCAAACAGAACGTATGTTGCAAAGCTTAGTAGTAATGCATTAGAGGACTTTTCTGTCATTTACAAAGGGTTTTTTTCTGGTTTTGTTTCTTCGCTATCCCTCCCAGCCAAGAAGGTTGCAAAGGATTGAAGAAATTTGTGGTCTTTGTTCCAATGTTGATACTTCACTATTCCAAATAATTTGCATTATTGGTGACTGAAAGAAGACGACATTTTTAACATGAAAAACACTGATTGTTCCCTAAGATGCATGTCTATTCTTGTGGTTTCAGAATTGCTATATGGGTGTACTCCTTCCAGTATCCTGTAACTTTCACCAACAAAATTATTAAGTCCATGAAGATTCCTGTTTCCATAAAGACAAAAAAAAAAAAAGATTTTTATTGGGGATATACTTGTAACCCTCTAACACTACAGTCAAGGCATCACTAAAAATTCAGGGAGTAATACTTGACCCCAAATAGCATGCTATAACAAAAATAACCTCCTAAAACCAATATGGTTGATAATATCTTTTAAATATTTTGTGTTTGGGTAAGTGTGGGTTTGGATTTTTTTAAACTTGAAAGTGTTCTGTACAAAAGCTGATGTCAGTGGGACTTAAGTAAACTCTGTTAACAGAGCTTAATGTTAAACAGTACTCCCTCAGAATCTACTCTCAAATGTCAAGAAAAGAAGGCGTACGTGTAGTTCTACACTTTCTCTGTTTTCAGCTTGGAAAAGTAGGAAGAAAATAGAGGTCTTAATTTAAAAAAAAATAAAATAAGATTACAAAATTTGCCCCAGTAGCAAAAAAAGACACAACACTGCTTTAATACTGCTTCCAATTTTTTTCTTCTTTTTCTGGATTGCTGTAGTTTACATGTCATGGGAGCTCTTCACAGAGCCCCACGCAGGAGGAGACCAGTGTGAGGGATGGACACAGGCAGTAGGATGAACAGGAAAGGGCAATGGAGTCTGCAGGCTGTGATGTTCACCTTTGATGTAGAGCTGGGTAATGGAGTTGTTGTTTCTGTGTGCGTCTTTAGGGTTTCTCTTGTAACCCAGTCGTTTCAGGAAAGGGAATGCAACCGTGACTGCACATTGGTTCCTACTATCAAGAGTCAGGCAATTAGTTTCTGTACTTAGAGTCTATAATAAGGAGTGCTTTGTAATTCCAGTCTCACTGAACCGGCCAGGTTGACGTAATTTACCAAAACACAGACGGAGAACTTGTTTTTGTTTTTCTCTGTGAGGAAATAGATTAATGAATGAATCTAGTGTCCAACACTTTCTCAAAATCCTAAGGTGTCCATGAGTGTTTGTCCTCTGCAAGCTCAATTCTGGGATGCCTGGCTGCAAAACAGAAGGAAGAAGGCATTACAGTACACATCTTTGCTTTTATTTTGTTCTCTCACTGTTCTACTTTTAACCCATGTCTTGATTGCTGTGGGGTTTTATGCCTTATGATCAACAGATAAGGTTGTTCTGGTTGCTTCTGTAGTTCATGTTTATGTGAAAACCCAGCTGGTCTTCATAATGGGAGAATACCCCTCAAAATTGGGGACATAAGTAAAACTGGCCACCGTGGCTTTGCAACACATGTTTTAGGCTGAACAAACTTGATTTTCAGCATTTCACATGGTGGGTTTAGACCTGTGATCACTTCCTTTTTTGGAGCAAATCTAAACTGTATTTTTATTCGTAGTGTGATGTATTTTAAGTAAGACTTGCCCACCCCTTAAAAAAGTTGAGTTTAAAAAATTACTTCAAATGGCTTATGTGTAACACTCCTGGTAGTGCATGTCTAAATGAGATTTGCCCTTTACTTTGTATTTCTCAGTACTACTTTCTAGATGAAAAGTCTTCGTGTTTGGCTTTGGTTTTCTCTTTGCCTTCACTGAATAGCCTTTTGCTCATTTCTCTGCCCACACCCACTTTCTGGACCACTTTTCTACTTTAACAGGGTCATTTTGCATTTCAATTTTGTGAATTTGCAGAAAGCTTTTATGTGGGATCCATTGTAAAACCTCTCCCTCCGAAAATGACAGATGCCAAATCACACCTACTGTAATGAAGCAAAATTATTATTCACTCTACTAAATCAACCACATCTGTCATCTTCAACATCTAATCCTAATTATGGTCTGTTTATCCAGTCCCGTCTCCCCTTTCCATTCAGTGAGTGCTACTGTGTTGCGGCTGGCTGTGGCAATGATGATGCTGAGTGTGCTGGATAGTGGTAGGACTCCTACTGCATTTTTGTGGTCATCTAAAACTTCAGATGTCATTAAAATGATGGCCAAAACATGGATTTTGCCTGCAGTCAGTCTTTAATCACCCTTTTAGATGCTGCAAAGTTCCTCTCACTCCATTTACACTGAGACTAATAACAAAGCTGAAAAGTGCAAAACGTAAGTTCAGACTATGTAGATTTACTCTGAAAACTATGAAAACTATGAAACTATGGCTTCAATAAAGCAGCAGCCCATGAAGGAGAAAGCCAAGTATGCTGTGTCCTTTCATGTAAGTCACCTTCAGGATGATGATATTTGAAGCAAACCCAATGTGGGAAGACAGGGAGCAAGGAACAAATCGCCCAGCTTGGATTCCGGAAGGGAACCAGGTGAAGTGATGTTCATAAACCATAGATGAGTTTACCATTTCCTGGTAAGGATCAGTCCGTCCGTGCACTCGCTGAAGGTTTTAGGAAAATGTCTGTGGTGTGTCCAGACAGCAAACTAACGGCTCTGTGCTACAGCTGTATGAGCAGAAGATTTTGGGGAACTGGCAGCACATGTTGTGGGCCCTTAACGCTGTTCTCCACAGAGCTCTCTTGGAGAAACTGGCTGCTCATGGCATGGATGAGTGTATGAACTGCTAGATGAAGCACTGGCTGGATGGACAGGCCCGAAGAGTGGTGGTCAGCTGGCGGGCCAGTCACAAGTGGTCTTGCTCAGGACTCAGTGTTGGGACCATTTCTGTTCAACATCTTTGTTGATGACCTTGATAAGGACATAGGGAGTATCATCAGTAAGTTCGCAGATGATGCCAAGTTAGGTGGGAGTGTTTATCTGCACGAGTGTAGAGAGGCCGTACAGAGAGGCTTGGATAGATTGGGTTGATGGGCCAATGTTAATGGTATGAGCTTCAACAAGGCCAAGTGCCAGGTCCTGCACTTGGGCCACAACAACCCCGTGCAGCGCTGCAGGCTTGGGGAAGTGGGGCAGGAAAGCTGCCTGGCAGAAAGGGACCTGGGGGTTCTAATCAACAAGAAGCTGAATATGAGCCAGCTGTGTGCCCAGGTGGCCAAGAAGGTCAATGGCATCCTGGCCTATATTAGAAATTATGTGACCTGCAGAAGAAGGGAGGTGATTGTCTCTCTGTACTCAGCACTGGTGAAGCCACACCTGAATATTGTGTCCAGCTTTGGGCACCTCAGTACAAGAGAGATATCTAGGTGTTGGAGCGAGTGCAGAGGAGGGCAACAAAGCTGGTGAAGGGCCCTGGAGAATAAATCTTATGAAGAGTGATTGAAGGCACTGGGCCTGTTTAGTTTGAAGAAGAGGAGGCTGAGGGGAGACCTCATCACTCTACAACTACCTGAAAGGACGTTGTAGAGAGGTTGGTGCTGGTCTCTTCTCACAGGTAATTAGCAATAGAACAAGAGGGAATGGCTTCAAACTACAACAGGGTAGGTTTAGACTGGACATGAGAAAAAAAATTTTCACAGTTGGAATAGGCTGCCCAGGGAGGTGGTTGAGTCATCATCTTTGGATGTGTTTAAAGGTCATTTAGATGTGGTGTTGGTGGGGCCAGTTAGCTCAGTGGTTTGAGCGCGGTGCTGACAACAATGACCAACACTGAGGTCGTGGGTTCGATTCCTGCTCGGTCTCCATGTGATTCCAGGTCCAGTCGAGAGGTGGCGTCCCTGCCCATGACAGGGAGGTTGGACTAGATGATCTCTAAGGTCCCTTCCAGCCTAGGCCATTCTATGATTCTGTGATTCTATGATATGGTTTAGGGGTGAAAGTAGGGTTAATGGCTGGACTTGATGATCTCAAGGGTCTTTTCCAACCTGAATGATTCTATTATTCTATGAAATATGTGTAACTGTTTTCCAGGATAGATTAAAAAGCTCTTTGCTCTGTTGTTCATGTTTTGAATCACGTGAGTCCCTGGCTGCTCCGAGAAACCTAGGGAACATTCCGAAAAAGATCCTAAAGTACCAAAACCTTTGCAGTACAGTCCCTAGGCAAGATGGGAATCAGCTGTTCAAAAGCAACCTTTGTAGACCAGGTCAAAAAGGAAAACTGAACAGCTCTATTCATGGCTTCAGCTAACAATTTGGTAGCACGGCATATAGACCAAAAACTCCCACACTATCTTCCCCGCACCCACCTTAGATTACACGCACAACTCGCTTCCTATCTCGAGGGACTTGGTGGGGTAACTGCAGAGTAACTGCAGTTTCGTGGCACCTGTTTGCTGTCGAGAAGTGCAAGTATCAGGCAGTGCAAAAGGGCTTGCTGAGAGACGTAGTTGGAATTAATGTCTCAGTGATAATGGAAGAATCTGAAGAGGAAAGAGGTGTTCTCGGCTGCGACAGAGAAATGAAGGCACACGCTTCTCCATTAGCAACTCACCCTGTACTTCATCTGCATATTATAGCTGTGTGAGCCAGTTATTATACCACTGTGTTTTAGATTCTCGTGAAACATTACAGTCACAAGTAACAATATTAATTTTGTATGACTAGTCATTTAAAAACATTTTAGGAGCTGCTCTTTACAACCTGTGACTGACACTGTAGTCTTCTGCGCTTTTACTAGAGCATCAGTATTACTGTTGCCCCTTTGTCAGCTTCCTCTCGTTTAGTTCCTGAATTTCAGCAGTGACAGAAGTCAGAGACCAATCACCACATGTTTGAATGACAGAACTACTATCTGAAGTACCTTCACTAGGTGCCTGTCAGTGACAGTATTCTGTTGTTAAGCTCACCTTGGAGCGTCAAGGAATGTGCCCTCATATGTTCTCTTCTGCCTCATTGCTGTGGCACGAGTTACTCTTTTGCAGCTCACACACCTCTGGTCTGCAGCTATTTCTGATCATTTGAGAAGCTACTGTTGCCCAGAAGAATCTCAAGGGAAATTCCACCTAAAAAAAAAACTTTTCTGCCTCCTCTACTCATCTGTAGGAATGCATTCAGTAAAAAGCTGGTATAGGCATTTGTGCAGCAAAAACTATTCTACAACCTCATATTTGGCTGAGATTTTAGATAAAATCTTTCAGTCAAGGAAAACCCATAATATAAAAGCAGATCTCCTGCTGACATAAGAGTAACAGAACAGGACTTCATGAATTATGGTGATAATGTCTGCCAACACTGCCATAGGTGCTTTACAAAAAGATTCATGAACATCTAAGCTCCCTTCATCACTACAGCACTCCTGGTTCTACAGCAGTTGCAGCAGGGCACAACCTACCCAATCTGATGGTGAACTCTCGTTGAAGTAGCTGCCACCTGCCTCAGTCACCTGTTCCTGTTTCCTCTTTGTCAGAGATGAGAGTCTCAGAGTGAATCACATCTGCTTGTTGATGCAGTGGACATCTCCTCCTGAGTGTGGGTGATAACCAGACGCAATGGAAAGTAGCTTTGGACGGAGGCATCAGCTCCAGTCCTAGCAGCAGCTCTCAGACAAGATCAAGGATGTAGTTTCATATCATGCTTCATGTTCTTCGTTATCCTGCAGTGTTCTTCAGTGGCTGTTGAAGATCATAAAGCCTTCTGTCTGCTAGGAAGCCCTTGTAGCATGGCCTTCTTTGGGGTTAGAACAGCAGAGAGCAATTCTTTGCAATTTAGCAAATTGATGCTTTTCTACATAGTGTTATTGGCTTTGGGATTTTCCTTGAGGTGCAGGGAGGGCAGGTTGAAAGTCAGGGTTTATTTTCCTGCTGCCAGCCCTTCCCTTTCTGCACTGTAAGGATAATATTATGGGCCCTGCACCAAAAGGTCTGTAGGAAACATTCATGACCCTGCAGAATAAGGTTCTTCTTTGGAGCAAAATCCACTGATACAGAATCAGGTATTTATTTCTCTTTTACATTTTTTAAGATTGCTTTGTTTCAGAGAGGTGCAGAAGTGCTGTTTTCAGAAGACAGAGCACAAACAAATGTCAAAGGCACCAGTGCTGCTGGCAAAAACTGCTGGCCAGGCCCTGTCCACTGAGCCCTGAGAAATGCTCTTGTGTTTGTCCCGCAAGCAACCAGCCAAAAACTAGCTGCTCAACACACAGCTGGTTTGACTCTCTCCAAGAGTAGGCACACAGGAGGCTGCTTTAGCCCCAAAGCTCTTCTCAAGCCATTCATTCTTTTGTGCAGCTGCTTCACAATACAAAAGGAACTTTGTTGCGGATTTTACTCCATGCTAACACTAAGCCAGCTGAATTCCCTTGGCTGATTTTTGGGTATAGTGAATGAATCACTGGCCTGTAAAGGCAACTGATTACTTTAATACAATATCACCTAAACCATCAAGCAAGGAAGATACAGCTGATTTTTAAATACTGACCTAAGAAGTAATTCATATCCTTGATTATTTTAACTGTCTCCAGTTAAGTACTTTTAACAACATTTTCTCTATTTCAAAATCAATGCCATAGTCCACTGGCAAAGACGGGAATGATGGCAACCACTCACCTGGCTGAGTGCTATAGTTGCTCTGTCTGACACTAAGGAAAATGATAATAGGTTTAATTGATGAGATTGCATTCGAAGAGGCTCTGTGATGTTCTCTGGAGGTTGAAACCAAGACTACCATCCAAATGGTACTTCAAACATGTACTGATTCCTTCGTCTAGCTCTGCCACAAGGAGTCACTTCGTTTTGGGACACATACAGATGGATGCTGTTATGTCTGACTCTGTTTCTTCTTCTCCACTGTCTGTTGGAGGCTCTTCTCTCCCGTGGGCTCTCCTGTCTGCTGTGCCCCAGCTCCTCCAACTCACAGCCTTGCCTCTCGGCTCCAGAGCCCCTCGGGCAGTGGCTAGGCTAACACCTTGGACTTTCTCCAAGAGTAACAAAGGTGCTGGCACGTTTTCCTCTGGGTAACTTCTCTATGACTAACTTCTCTATGGTAACTTCTCTATGGAAAATGCAGCCCCTCGCTCAGATTGGGCTGTGCAGGTGGCAGGTTTTCTTTCAAAGAGTCTGCAGCTGTACCCAGTGGTGCTCACAAAATCCTGGGAACTTAAAAAGCTATGGGTAACAGCGACAAAGGCAAAACTCTCTAATATTATGCATGAACACAGGCTTTTGAAAGAAGGATTTCTGTTTGGTTTTGTGTTAAAGAAACTTACTGAATTTGTGTTAGAAGAACAACAAAATCACCTCTTGTATTAACAGCAATGCTAATTGAGAGCATCTTCTTTATTCTATTTTTGTTTTTGTTGAGAGGATGAAGCAATAAGTTCTGAAGGATTAGATAATAGTGAAAGATTTTTTCTTTTCTTCTTCAGATAAATATCACAATTTCCTTTAAATTCTGAGGATGTTGGATGTATTTCTGAACTACTATTTAAAGTTTCACTGCTATTACAATGCAAATCTTTAATTCTTTATTTACAGCCAGTGCCGATTTCCCATACAATGGTCAAGCTATAGGAGATGGAGTTAACAGAAACTCTGCCATTATTGGAGGTAGGAGAACTGTCTACTTTTCTAAGTTACTTCGCAGTATGACTGTAGTGGCTGAGTTGCAGTTGGTAACATATTCAAGCTATTTCCCAAGAACTGACTATATAGGAAAACTATACTTGAAAAAAGTTAAATAGAAATTTGTGTAAGCCCATTCAGGAACATTGTCCTAGTGAAGTGGTTTGTTCTCACTTTATTTGTCTCTCCAGAGTCAGTTTTAGCCAAATCAAAATACTAATATTCATAATCCCCATATTGAGCATGCATGTGGGGAGCTACTTTGCAGTAGTTACTTATGTTAACAGAGTAATTTATTTACATGAAATGGCAAAGACACTTTCACAGTTACTGTAGACTCAACATGAATCTATATCAAACACTATTTGCTCCACCCTTGACAAAAATCCTTTGTGAACCTGCCTTGCTTTTTAGGGGCCAAGTTCTGCTACATTTTATGTGCTGGAGAGTCCCATTCAGTGATAGGTGATGTTACGCTACACCAGAACTGGGACTTTGAATTAGCATTCCATTGAAGTTATTGTGGCCAGCTGCCTCCCGAAATATGGATGCTAATTAATTTTATGCCCACATGCAATTTTCTCTGCCCTGTTGCATAGTATGAAAGTGTTGCACCATAACTAGAAGCAGTGTAGGCCCGCTGCTGAGTGAGGTGGGTGTCCTGGTGACAGGGGATACAGAGAAGGCAGAGTTACAGAATATTGCTGGAGACTGTCCTCAGGAGCCCCAGACCCCTGAGACCCCAGAGGAAGTCGGGATAAAGGAGGAGTTGCCTTGGTTGATGAGGACTGGGATAGGGATCAGTTAGGCAATCTGAACATCCATAAATCCATGGGCTCTGATGGGATGCACCCACGGGTGTTCAGGGAGCTTGGAGAAGTCATTGCTGGGCCACTCTCCATCATCTTTGGGGATCAGGGAGCAGCCTCCACTCAGTGACATTTTGTATATGGCAAAATCTGTATGTAAGTGTTACAGTAGTGGAAACCAAGTAACTGTGGCGATGTTTAACAGCCCAGGTAGCTTTGGCTCAGCTCGGAGGAGATGCGAGATCCTTTCTTTGTGTCAAAACCTGTAGGTGTTTCCCTTACTAGAGGCATCTTTTCTTTCTTCCTCTATGTAGGTGTCATCGCAGTGGTGATCTTCACTATCCTCTGCACCTTGGTGTTCCTGATCCGCTACATGTTTCGCCACAAGGGAACATACCACACCAACGAGGCTAAAGGTGCAGAGTCAGCTGAGAGCGCCGATGCCGCCATCATGAACAATGACCCCAACTTCACGGAGACCATCGACGAGAGCAAGAAGGAATGGCTTATCTAAGCCCACGGGGATGGGGCCTGGGGTGGGATGCAAGCTGGGCCAGGGTGGGGCTGGGATAACTCTTGCAGTGGGGAGAGAACATTCTGCGTCGGACGCTTGAGCACACGCATAGTAAAAAGATCAGCACAACTGGAGGAGCAAGTAACAGGAAAATACCACTGAGACTGGAGGAAAAAAAAAGAATCTCACGCATTTAAGAAAAAATAATTTTTAATATTTATTTACAGCAAACTGCCCCTTCCGTATCCAAACAACTAAAAAGAGCAGTTTTGCAGCTTCGGCGTTGCTTAAAATTTTCAGTAATACCTGTGTATTTCTGTGTATGTTTAGAGGTGTTCTGGATACCCACAACAAGAAATGCGGCTGGATTTTTACATTTTTTAAAAGCTGTTTAAAATGTGGGCTGTTCTGTCCTGAGAACAAGTGGCAGACCTCTCTTCATGGCGTTATGTTCCTTCATGGCTGGCCACTTCCCCCCAGGCTTCCTTTAGCCCTGCACCTTGACCATATCACCATTCATTTTGGTGGTGTTGAACTAGAGGTTCAGGGCTGGGGATGGGAAAGGGGGTGAGGATTAATGCAAATCTTACTCAGCAGTTTTTCAGCATGTCATCAGCTGGTGCCAACCCTGGCAGGATCCGTCTTCTTGACCCAGGCACTTTGTTGATTGCGTATAATTCTCTTCAGCAATGTAAAAATACCGTTACTACAACTACTACTACTACCAGAGAGGATGATCATAAAGTACAGGAAGCTTCATGTGGTTTTAATTATTATTTTGTTGGTCTCTGAAGGGGAATAATGTTGTGTGAGTCTGTAGACCTAGTCTGTTCCTGTGTCTTTAGCTACGGCACTGGTGACCTGAGGCATGTATCAGTTTAAACTGAATTCTGTCTGTGGCATATTGACATATACTGCCCTTAGTTATGCACATTGTAGTAGGGAATTAGAGTCACACTTTATTTACTTCTGTTTCTTTTTTGCAGGTTGCTGCAGAAATACTAGAACAGCTCTAGTCAATGCATTTGAACCCACGGGTTTCACATAATACTTCTTTTCCAAGTCTAGCATAGCAATTTGTTATTTAAATCCTTGATTTTGGTCCCTTTGCAAGGAAGGCCTCTGCTGGCAGCGTTTGCACAGTCAGGAGGTGAGGAGAAGGAGGCTTGGACACTGCTCAGAGAGCACGTGAAACATGCACAGCACACAGTGGAGAGTCATTTTTCAATACGGAAGTTTATCTAAACTATTTTGCTCTCTTTGTAAGGCATTTTTAAGAACAGCAAGGCCAACGCTAAGTGCAGCATTGCACCCCACATACCCTCTCAGACCAGGGCAGTTGTAGGTGTTGCCTGAGAAGCAGGCAGGCAGCTTGCAGGAAAGGCAAAGGGGCAGCCTGAAGACCTAATTTCCTTTGATGGCAATAACATAGCGTTAGCTTGCCTTCTGTAGAGGAGTGTCGTTCTCCAATGGATACAAATTTTTCCATTTGATAGGAATGTAAAGCCTTAATGGGCAGTTTTTGTGGTGGAGCAGATTGAATGAATGAATGTATTGCAGGGCATTTGCTGTGTACTAAATGAAAAGAAATAATACCTGGAATTTCCCGTTTAAAATAGTTATGTTCATGACAACCCCAGATTTGCTTTATTTTTAATATTGCTGGGTTTAGTATGCACAGATTTAATCAATTTTTCTGTACAAGAAATCCACCTGCACAAGAAATCACCCAAATCTGCACTCTACTATACTGACTGGTGCTGGCATCTTTAGTTTCCTTATCTTTTTGGCTGAATCTTTCATTATTCTAGTGAATGCTTTAAAATGGAGATGGAAGAAAATATTGGAGTCTTACCAGACAAGAAATTTATAAGCACAATTTGTTGGGCAGACAAGGCCAGATAGTCTGGGTTTTAAGGACGGTAGCCTAAAGTCCTCTTCTGAATTCACTGAACAGAGGTATTGGAGCAAATCAAGCCCGATTCATTTCTTCTGTTTATGGAGTTGGAATTAGCATACAAAAAAATGTTGCTAGTTTGAAAAAAATGACTCTCAGGTAACATTATGTGGCAGGGGGATTCAGGTAAGCATAAAACACCACTGTCACTCTTGTGTTCTGCAGTCTTTTGCCTTGCCTCCAGTATTAATCTCTCCCTCTCTTGTGTTTAATTGAGCAGACGACTATTTATTCTTGTTTAATTGTGGGTATAAGGTTAAGTCTCCACCTCTTGGAGAGTATCAGTATGGGATGGATCTAGCCTTCACTGCAAAATACATAGCAATCACAGATGGCTTTGCAGGATTGAAAACGCGTTCTCTTTTCTATAGTTCTAGGTTTAATTTTATTTTAATGGTCTTGTAGTCCACTCTGGAAAAGTAACTCTGAAAAACATCTTTGCCTGCAACTTCAAGTTACCAAGAGAAGTGAATATAGCATCATTTGTATAGATTGGGATTTGGTTAGCCACAAAAAGTTATTTACTAACCTAAACTTAACGTCTGGGAGGGGGATCAGACTTAGATATCCTCAGAGACTAAGCGTCCTCTGCTGTTTCATGTGGGAGAGACAGACGTGGCAGCTACTGTGCAAATTTGCCGAATGCCCTGGCATGGCACAAGAAAGGAAACATGGCTCTTTCTCTGTGCCTAACCAAAGCTAGGGTCAGTTGTCGAGGGTATGGTAGTGAGACCTGTGACATCTATTCATTGATTTTCAAAAGATTTACCAGCTAATCTTCCGTAACCCTATAAGCAAGAATTTCTGGAAAATAACCTTGGACCGTGCACAAGCAATAGTTATAATTTAGTGTCCTATATTTGAAAAGCAGTTTTTAAATTTCTGAAATCTAGTTGCAAGCATCCACATCTCTCGATTGACTCCATGGACCTCTTCATGTGAAGCTCATTGGTGCCGTGTTAAAATGTTGATGATCTTCAATCTTGTCATTTTTGTGATACAGTCACTTTCATAATTCTAGAAACTCTTGTTTCTTCTTAAACTGGACCTTAGACATGATACTGTAGACTACCAGCTGGTCTCTGGACAGGAATTTGGTGACTGTAGATGGCCTGTCTGCTTTGTATTTTGGTTTTGAGAATGGTGTATGTTTTATAGGGAGTGGTCATCCAGCAGCCCAGTGGTGAAGCAGGAGCAGGCTCTGAGAAGTAGTTTATGTATTTTGCTAGCACTGTATCTGTTCTGAGGATTTCTTCCTCTGCAAACCTATTATTGAAGATTGAAATGACATCCATATTTTATTTTACCCGCTCTTACTTGTGCCAGAAATCCATGTTGTTTAACAGGTACTATCCCTATGCCTGTAGTGGGAATATCTATTGGAGGGGAGAGTGGATCCTGCTTTTATAAAACTCTTGTACTTTCCCCAAAGAATATTAAAATAATGAGTCTTTTGTCATCTCTTATTAGCTGCTTCACCTATTTGAACTGTGTCAGGAAAATGTCGCTTCTTGAACTGGTTGGGGAACCAGAGTCTCCCAGTTGTGTTTCTAAAAGGCTTGTTCCTGGTTCCCCAGCATCAATGGCAAAACCACCACCAGCGGTGGGGAGAGCAAGGCTGATCTGGAGACTAGGGCTTTCGTCATTAGTGGAATAATGTAAGCGATATTTCGGATCCACTCACAGCACGCACAAACCACCAGCTCATGAGTCATGGAGCTCCAAAGAGCCAAGGCATCAGAAAACTGGTTTTGATGTTAGCCCAGCCTCAAGGGGAAATAAATCCTCAGTCCGGTCTGGTGGTTTTGAATCAAATCTTTCACAGACTGCTTGTTCCATATTTACTGATAGAAAATTCAGATGTATTAGATAGGAATATTTATCTTTAATTGGTACTGGAGCATTTCTGCTTTGTATTTTTCTTGTCTTAAGTGTTAATGATACCGTTTGTATCTCTTCTAGCAGTTACGGCTTCAAAGGCATGGCAGCTTTTTATTATCGTGCTCTAAGTAGCATGATGTATATGAAAGGATAGTCATCATAAGTATTTTAGTAAGACTGCCAAAGCAGTGGTATACATGTTTATTGTGGCGATGAGAGTTCAGTTTAAGCGTCCAGTAAATAATTAGACTTTAATTAAAGCAGTGTCCTTTAATGGCAGATGCATCTTTTTCCAGGGTATCGATTGAAATGTAAAGCTATCTCAATTTGACAAGCAGTAGCTTTTAATATGGTTTCTTCCTTGAACAATTTTACATTCCAGGAAGCATGGTGATCCCAAAAAGGTGTCATTTTTGAAGAGGAACCTAAATTCTGTTAATCAGATTTCATTATTCAGCCTAGAAAAACAAACCAGAAACCTTGCCTTCTAAAAGCAATAGCATGTGAACTAGAATGAAAGATAGTGTGTTATATACATTTAATGCCATCTGTGAATGTCTTTCCATTTAACTGAAGTTCCAATAGGAACCAGATCGGTAAATAAAAAAAAAACAGCCAAAAAAAAAAATCTGAAACAGTTTTAATTACCTTAACAGCTGTTTCCCCATGCTTTGTGTATTCTGACCACAGTCTATACTTTTTCCTTCTCTAGTACCAGGAGATCAATTTGGAAAGGACAGAAGTTGGAAAGGCCTCTTAAGAAAAGACCCACAGTACATGAAAAAAAGGGACTTCAGAACACAGTTATACATAAGAAGTGAGAATGCTAAAACCAGGGAAAATACACTCAAGTGTATTCCTCCTGCACCAGGCAGCCCTGATTAGCTGTTCAAGAGGAGAATCTCAGGCAGTGAATCTGTACTTGTTGAGGTGGGCTGAGGATCTGAGAGTAGGGTTTTGGTAAAAATGAAGCAGCTGCCTTTTTGAGGTTTTTCCCTTTCTGATCACGTTGCAGATAGCAGCAAGCAGTCTGCCATCAGTTCTGCTCATATTTGTTACTGCAGGCTCTGTGGCATTGCCTTCCTTTCCTAGCGTAGATCTGTCCTTTCTATTCTGAACATGAGCCTGTCATTGAAGCTGTCAAGAGAAATGTATGCCCAGTTCAACAGACTCATGTCTGTTCCTTTTAATAAACTACCTTATCGGGCTTTTAAAAGTTTTTATGATGTGAAGCGTTTTATAAAAGAACTATGGGAATGGGATAACTATGGGGAATGGGAGAGTATGAAATCTAGGCAAAGAAGCATCAGTGCACCAACCACCCAAGTCAGAGGGACTGTGCTTGTCCCAACCTGTTTCTCTGTGTGAATTGCCTTCGCCACTGGCCCAAAGCCCTTCCCCCATCCAAGATCTTGACAATATAACAGTGGCAAAATACTGCCTTGTGTCCATGTTCTAACTGGTCACTTGCCCTGACTGTTATAATCCCTACAAGGAGAGTCATGCTTCCTACAGGAATATTTTTAATTCATATAGGAAAACACTAGAACAAAGAGGTGGGAGTGAAGGTCCAACTTTAAAGCCTCTCTGATACTTATACACCGTGACACAGAGAAGAGAATTTCTTTCTTGGTGTCACCTCTTACTGCAGCCAGAAATGTGTGGGTGTGCACATGCACCTCTGAAAAAATCTAAGGCTATTCCGGATGCGATGTCTACAGTTCCTGGGTAATTAGTGCCATAATGTGGGTGGATAAGATACCAAACTTGCTTCCAATTTGTGAGTCTGCAGTGCTAGCAAAATCACTCTTGAAATTAAGTGCAATTTTGGAGATAAACTCAGACTTTGCCCTACAGTAATAGGCACATATGGTGCCTCAAATGAGAACAGACTTGGACCTGGTTACTGAAAAGCATTTATTTAACAATCTGTAACACAGTTCTAACACCCTATTTAACTCTGACTTTCACATTTAAGCAGACTTCTTGAAGCGCTATGCTCAAAAACTTGATAATGCCAACAACCTGAGAACCAGGAAGAACAGTGGCCAATTTGTGGCTTTTTTTCACAATGGAAGGGGTCTTTTAAAAGTCACCTTGTGTAAAAAAAGGAAGAGTTTGGTATCAACAGGTATTTTCATAGAGAAGTGTTTCTTTTGATTAGTTTTCTGTTTTCAAAACATCACATGAGAAAAGGTAAGCAATTATTGCACAACCAGAATTGCTTCTGTGAGAAAAGGGTAAAGATACACTCTGAAAATATACATAGAAACAAGTAACACATTTAATGCGTCCCGTTCCCTCTGTGATACAGCAGCTTCCAATAACACTTAGGCTACCACTGCTATTTTTTCTTGAAAGGAAAAACATCTGGATTAAGCAACAAACGTAAGAGAAAAGTGCACCTTTTGTTTTACCATAGATTAATGCTTGATGCATAATAGGGTAACATGGAATAGCAAATGGTGATTTCCTCAGATTTCATAGCAGTAATTTTGCTCTCTCCAAGTGTCAGAGATGTATTACCACCATATTACTTATTGGAATGTAGAGATACTTGTACTGATAGGATCAAACATCTGGCACTCTGTATTATAGCAAAGAGCTGCTCTAAGAAATTCTTATTTATTAAAAACCCATGTCAGGGCAGGTAAGACTGCATTTTCTGACAAGAAAAGTAAATTACTGGAACAACACTAAAGAATAAACAATCTGAAGGAATGTTCAGCATGCTGAACAATAAACTCTAGCAGAAAGGATTTCTTCTGTCCTTCCAGTTAAGGATTTGGGGTAGGTACAGTGCTGCGGCCAGTCATGAATCACCACATGCACCACCTTTTTGGCCAAAATATTTTAGCTTCTCCCATCTTTTATATGCTTTAAAACAGGCTGTTGCAAGGACACAGCTGAAGATGTGAAGTTTAAGCAAGCTGCTCTAGGCTTTTGATGAGAGCACAGGATCACAAGTCCCAAGCTCTACTTCTGCCTGCTCCTCTGTCCTTGCTTAGAAGACAGTTTTCAGATGTGTTGCCATCTGTCCCTGTCTGTTGTCCCCTTTCCCCCATCGTATGGAACCACGGAACAGCCCAGGTTGGAAAGGACCTCAAAGACCTACTGGTCCAACCTTTTGTTGGAAAGGGAACCTAGATGAGATTATCTAATGTCCTGTCCAGTCATTTTTTTTTCCCTACTGACTCTGTTTTCAGGGTGGCAACAAGCTATCAACAGGCTCTTGTTTAAGACAGCCTGAAAGAGTCACTGGAGCAAGTCAGTAAACTCTTGAATCAGCCAGAAAGCAGTAACTTTAGATGACTTGTGTCAGTTGGAAGCAAGCTTCATCTGGAAAATTTTCAGCCTAACAGCTCTCCTATATTTAGTCATGGCTTTGGTTAGCAATGAAGCCACCAGCCAAGTCCATGTTTGTTTGGTTTATAAGCCATGTGAAGGTATATAAGATAAATAAACTTGGCTGAATGAAGACAAGGTAGCCATCCTCTCAATGTTTATTCTCTAAGCTGCACATTCTCATGCTTATGGTTCATGTGTCACTGAAGGAGTCTGACCTTGGCACAGTCAATAAATCATTCGCAAGCTGGCCCAACAGCCATGTGCTGCTTTGTCTTAAAAATTTCTGTTGGTTAAATGCTTAAATATAGAATTATGGTTTGCCATCATAAAGCACCGGACACAGTATGAGGAGCTAGTTGTAATTTATTTCTGTTATAATAGCAAGGTCTGTTTGTAGTTTTCTTGTTTGACTTGCACTAATGAGCTCTTTATCCCTGAAACATAAACCTACTACAAGGGAAGGTAAAAAAGAGAAATTCTCTTTGCTGCTCACCCTGAAACACAACATAAAGTCCATTTTGTTGCACACTTCCTGGTACGTCATGTAATGTCTTCCCCTTTCCAACCCCCCTACCCACCCCTCCAAGGCCAGCAAGAAAAGAAATTGGCTGACAGTTCTTGGGTATTTTCCTGTTTTTTCCTCTACTTTAGAAATGTTCCCTCTCACTGACAAATTCATCACCTTTCACTGTTGTCTTTAAAATCCTTCCCAGCAATGCTTGCTACTTTGACCAAGCTGAAGCCTCTCACCTTCCTAAAATGTGACTATTGTAGTAGGAAAGTTGTATGCCACTAAATTCCCATCATCTGTTATATTTGCAGCTGGTTTTTATCTGTTTATGGTACTCAGTGACTGAAAGTAAAAGTTTGGTTTCTGCCAGCTGCAGCGTTATTTTATAACTTAATTGTATTTGTTCCAAAATCACAGCACTGTCTGGCAAAGAGAATCTGAAAACGAGGCAGCTGCACCTCGTTCCATTAGGCATACTCCCTTTCTTTTGCTTCGTTCACATTTTCCCAAGAGATATCAGCACTAACATAAATATCTAGAAAAGCCAGCTTCTATTTTCCTTAGGGCTACAGGATGTCAGAATTAACCCCCAGCCATCCCATTCACTTCTGCTTTTGTGACACATATACAAGGCCACTGATAGCCTCCAAAGGACACAGAAATAGAGACATTACAAAAAACTCTAGTGGTCTTAGTCTCTTGCCATTTTAAAGGTCCATCTCAACAGGGGCAACAAGTCAGCCCTTCTACAGATTTCAGTTTTTAATACATCCAAGAAAATTCTCGACATTGGTTATTAAAGAATTTTATTTTTATTGGATTCACATCTCTGAGAGGGGAAGCAAATGCTTCTGTATTTGGAGCACCTGAGGTACTATACTCATGCCGTTGCAACTCCTACATTATGTCTGATCTTTTGAAGCTCCACCTGTATAAGACATGGGATTGGTCACTTGAAGGAAGGCTAAGGCATCACTTGGTGCCCCTTAACTCTTTGATGCACAGGATTTGGCTTTCCACAAATCTGTTTTGCGTGGTCGATCTCACTCCTGCACTGGTAAGAAGGATCTTTTCTTTTGTTCTGCCCTATGGTGGATTGAAACCCATCAGTGGGCTGGGCTGGTGTCACTTAAAATATCTTCAGTCCTAATGAACTGAGCCATGCATTAAGCAGCCCAAGTCCAAGGCCTTCCTCTGATACAACAGCATGATTTGACAAAATATTCCTGAAAAGGCAACCCTGCTAGCCGGCTAGTGCTAATTAACAGAAGCCTGCTGGAAATGATCTCTACTGACTTAATCCTATATGTGGGTGCCAACCCTGTGTGCTTCATTTCATGGGGACTGAGTAGATCCCCACCCCACTACAGAGTGCTTGGGATGTGCTCAGTCTGAAGCTTCTTACTAACATATATAAATAGAGATATAGAGATAAATAGATATTTTTATGGAGATGTTTTATAAGTGGCCTTTACTTTGTGCATGGTAATTATTGCCAAACTCTTGTTATTTAGGAGCTACAGAGTGGCTGGTTCTGCAGTTTAGAAAGTAACCAGCTGTCTCTGTTTGCAAGGGGGACTTGGGATACGGGCTTGGATTTTGATTTTTATTATTCAGCTATAATTTGCATGGTTTGGATTTGGGTTTTGTCTCAGTGTCTTTTTATTATTTTTTTTTTCTTTCCTTATTGGTTCTCTGGCAGGGTCGTATTGGGCTCAAGCAGGAACTTATTTCTCAGTGTTTGAAAGATGGATTGAAGCCATCAGTGCCATGTAACACTTCAGAAACGCCTGCATTGCACAGCCTGTGGTGTTGATCAGTGTGAGGGCTTCAGAACACAGTTTCTTTAGCAAGCTATTGGAGTTTTCACAGTTCAGTGAAGTGCTCCTATCTCTCTAGCTTTGCTTGGCAAGCTAGCAAGAGCTGGCCTACAGATATAGCCTTGTGAGCAGGAAGAGCAGTCAGCAGAGACTAGGGCATGAATGAGGGTCCAGTAGTAGATTCATAAACACAGCAGTAGCAAAAGACTGTCATAATTGCTACTGAGGCAGGTCATATTGCCTCCTCTTTTCTTTCACTCCTTTTTAGTATACAATATACTCTCCGTTCATGTGCCACATCTGAGTAATGCATCTCCAGCAGCCAGCCAGCTCTCAGCAACCTGGGCTCTTGGTAGAGGTAGAAATGCAGTTGTGTTTTCTTACAGATCTCATCCCTGCGGCTGTGGAGTGGTCTGCACCCTAGAAAGGACCAGGGCCATTAGCTATTAGGAAAGCAAAACCAGCCTCTCACTCCTTCCCTCCAAACCAGGTTGAAATCCAATCCCAGGGTTATGTGCCTACAAAGCTGGCCCAGTTTCCTGGCAGGTGAACCAAGACCTTGTCTGTTTGCAGTTATTCTAGTCCACGGTTTTCTTTCTTGAGCACAATTTTCCTATGGGAAGCATAACCAGGATATGATGATTACCCTATTTAAACAAAAATGTGTATATTTAAAAAAAAAAAATCCTAATCTGAAAGTATAGCGTATCTGAGATTCCTCTGTTATAGACATTTAGTCTATAGACTTATGGCTACATTTGCTATGTTATGCTTGAATAAACATATAATTCATTGAAATACACAAGACTGATAAAAGTAATATGATCTCTTTAAGGAGAATAAACTGTTTGTAAATTTATAAAGAGTATAATCTGTTAGGCCTTATTTGAAGTATGTACTGTGGTTTGGTAAAAGTACAACATTAAAAGAGCCTTGCCAGATAAGGATTGTTCTTTTCTGTGTGTATGTGTGCAGTTGCTTTCATATATTTGAAATCTCCATTTAACAAAAAAAACACTACAGGCTCTGTGTGTGTAAAAGCCTGAGATAACATCCAGAGTGCTCTTCAGATGTACAGTGTACAGTGGCTCTGGGGAGAGAGCAAGTGAATCTGTTTTTTTCTGAATGATTTGGACACAGTTTTGTTTGGAGACAAGTAGTGACACTAACTGGCTGGAGATTTTTAAAAGGTGGTTTGGTAAAATTAATTAATGGTAAGAATTGAGACTAATGTTGCCACTGCCCATCCAATTGGTATTTATTTAATGGGGGAAAGATCTAGGGAAGCTTTAGGCCGCTTCAGAGCAAGAGCTGGTATGCCACAGGCTGCGGGCACGTGGCTGTTTCCCCACACACCCCGTATACATCTGTCCTGTTGGGATGGACTCTATCCACGCCTGCCCAAGACGTACCACATGCATATGAGAAATGATTAATATTGCTCATTAGGCTACTCATCAGGGCAACAGACGTGCTAAAGGCTGCTTTTCCCGCAGGTGTCTTCCTGCCTGGCCCCCACGCCAGCCAGCAACAGCTTTGTAGTACACAATGGATGAGGACTCCTGCTTTTCCTGATAGTTCTGACACCCATGGGTACTGAAGACATACCAGTGCTGCCTGTGGGATGAAGTACTGGGTACCTGAAAGAAAGAAAAATTACAACAAAACCAGTACTCATGAAGCACTGGGTGCTTGCACCGTCTGCTTCTCTGTGCAGTTTTTTTTTCCTAGTGAAAGACTGAGCTGGCTCCTCATTGCAGGCAGCACTTCCTCCCCCACACCACTACATGAGGACTTCCCTGCAACTCAGCAAGCAAAATAAAAAAGTCTGCCAGGGATATGAGGGGAATGGGAATCTGGTCTCTGACAGCCCTCTGGTTTGTTAACTGAATCTCAGGAGCTGCCTCTCAGGTGTTGAGTGCTCTAGCCCAGAGTAAGCCAGATCACACCGTAGCCGAGTTTTGTTGGGCCCAAATGCAGATGCCTAGGACATTGAGGGAAGTACATTACCCAGTGTTCTTGTGATACTTCCTCTTGGCTGCCAAGGTGTTTTTTAGATGTTTAGTCATCTCTTTCATCCCTACTCGCCACATGCTTGTGCAGAACAAGTGGGATGTCCTCACAGCTCCAGTCATTTCAAAACAAAAAATTGCTGTGCAATATAATTTAAGAAACATCTAGCAAGTGAGCTTTTTTTTTTAATCTCTGCTTGCTAATGAAACAGCCTCACCATGTCTCAAAGCATAGATGCAAAAGAAATTTTTCAAATCTAATTTGTGCTCTGCACAGTTCCAATTACATCTCTGCGTGTGCCCATAAAGATCACTGCATTTTATAATGATATGCTGGGGACAAACTGCCTAGTCCCTGTACCAAGATAAATCTGCAAGGCCTTCTGACCAACACTTCCTGTCATCACCTGAAAAGATTTGTAGCTTGATCCCAAGTTGCATGTGTACAGAAGAATTATTTTTTATCTGTGACTTCCTCATCTGTCAGTATCCATGGATACTCATGTTTCTTGTATGAGAGACAGGCAGAAGCTTTGGTTTCGGAGCTGGCTGCTGTTATCCCCCTGCTCAAAAGCCAGCTCCCAGCAGCAGGAGGCTTCCTGGAGGAAGAGCAAGGCAATAGGCTTCAGGGATGGCAGAAAAAAAGAATTTTCCTAACACCCTGAAAGAGACTATTTGGTTTACTGCAACCCAGGAGGGCCTAGACAGTTGTTGAACTAAGGACAAGGATGGAAGAAAGGGACTGGCCTGGGAAAGCAAAGCAGGCAAGGGAAAGATCTGCTTTGTTTCTGTATTGAATCGCCCATCAAAGCTGAGAGATTGCTTTACTTTGCTTTGTTTTTTTTTGTTTTCAGAAGTTGCCTTGTGCTAGTTTGGTTTTAAAAGCGAAACCTAACAGCATGGTTGAAAAGCACCTTTTGTATATTCAGGCAAGGAAGAACTATAGACAGTGCTACCTCGAAGTCCTGGCTGACTATGAGTCCTGATGTCAACCAAGACAAAGCAGCAGTGCCTGACCTCTCCACACCTCTCCATTCCTATTTGCCTTGAATTACCTCTGTGGTCTTTCATAGAATGGCCTAGGCTGGTAGGGACCTTAGAGATGATTTAATCCAACCTCCCTGTCATGGGCAAGGACAGCTCTCAACTAGATCAGGCAACACATGGGGACCGATGAATTCCTGCAGAAATCTCTTCCCAGGGGAGAGTTTTTCTTCTTGGTAACCAGTCTTGTCTGAATCCCACAAATGTGGCAGTACCCTACAGGGGTTGGTTGGTGACAGAGCTCCTGGCAGAGCTTCTCTCCCCAGAAACTCCAAAGCCACTGGAGGAGAGCAAAAGATAGCAACTCTTACAGCTTCAGTTTCCCCACCAGCTTTTGTACTATTCCTTCATGTCACACACAGCTTTTGGAACATGTCCATTTTATTAGTATCCTTAAGCATACAACACAGGTTTTCCCTGAACTGCGGCCAACACACTCAGCTTTTTCAACACAGTTGAAACCACTGAAGGTCCTGAAGAGTTTCAGTTACTCCTCTCCTCAGTTGCTCTTCTCTCTTCCAACAGATGGGAAGTTCATTGATGCTGAGAATGCATCATTGCAGTTCCTGCTCATCTGAGGAGGTCGGGCCTTTCTGACATGTTTTTCCCAGTAGTGTTAGGAGGGGAACATTCAATAGCTGGAAAAAGACTTCCTGCACCCTCTCTTTAATGATGCTTTGGTCACTAATATGAGTCAAAGAACCGCATAGACACAGTAGTTTCAAATTTCTAAGTATCTTAGCAGGATACGGTGAAGGGAAATGTAGAAGTGAAGGGTTTAGCTGCTTGACTTGATTTATAGGGACTGTGGTAAAGAGGTATTTTAAATCCTATTGAACACTAAGCCTCAGAAGTCAATGAGACAGGATTTCCCTTCACAGAGTTGTGCTGGGTAAGCCTGTTAATCTCCAAATCCTTCAGTTGTTTCATGACGGGATGTGGTAGGCAGGTTAGCGTTACTGGCTTTTCTCCATTTCCAGATGCCTGAGCATATTTATTTAGCTGGATAAGAAATTAAATGAAAGTGCTACTTTTGTGTGTAAGGGATTTCTGGGGGAATACTTTCTACTGCTTTGAAAGAAGGCTTAAAGGACAAGCATTCAAAATGTAAGGATTAGAATTTTTTTTAAAAGAGAGAGAGTCCATTAGATCGTCAAGAAAGGAATAGGAGAGAATGTGCTTTCTTGAAGCCTTCTCACATGCCTTAGTCTGGCTGCTGGCTTCCTTACCTACACCAAGCATTTCTCAGGTTAAAGCATGATCCCAGTTTGTTGCCAATTATTCTTGTGGTCCACCAAGGCCAGCTGTAAGAAACTTCCTGCAGGTGCTTGCAGTGCCATGGTCTGCCATCTCCCCTGTCCTGGCCGCTAGTCTTCAGACCAAGCAATGTGTTGTGCGAGAGCTACTCTCTGGCAATCCCCTGTGTGCAAGGAGTTGTGAAAAAGGTGAATGTGGATAGTAAGGGGCTCTGAGAGTTCCCATCAGACACAAACTCACAGCTTCCATCATGGCAGGAGCACCACAGTAACTTTAAATTGGGCTGTCCCTGCAGATGGGCAACTAAATGGAAGCAAACAGGTCAAAACCTCACTGACACCTGCTGCTGCCCAGGAGAAGGGTTTGTAGGTGTGCAGTGATAACGGTGATGAGCAAAAATGAGCATGAGTGGATGCACTCAGGATCTGCAAGGCATGCCCAACCTCCAGACACATTCCCTCGTTCAGTTGACATTGATTTTAACTCAGCCTCTGTGAGGCTGCCAGCTCTCCAGGGCTGCTCTTCCACACAGCAGGTGTTCCTCAGAGAACAAGACTGAGATTTTAGCTGCTGGCTTCCCACATCCCATTTAGCAGTGGATGAACTACGGTGGTACACAGCTCTGTGCAGCTCAGGGTGCAACCAGATCCCCTCCTAGAACAGCTAAGGTTAGAGCTGTTTTAGTTCTGCTTAACCAGGGGCACAGCACCCCATCTGCAACACACAGAAGGGCAGTGGGTTTCATGAGCCCCCAGCAAAGCAAAATCTTTGACCGGTGCTAGGGCTTTCAGACATAGTAAGGTGCTTTGTTATAGCCCAGAACAAATGTCCACACTGCTCTCCTCCTTCCACCTTCCAAGTTTTTTTCCCATTTGTAAAGTCCGCAAGGACACTTTCACACTGGCAGAAGGAAGAATTACTCTGAGGCATTGTGGTAAGTTGCAATAAATTGCAGTGACTTTTTTTTTTCCCTTTTTCCCCCTTCTGCTACCCACACAATTGATTTCAGGACCACGCATGCAATCACAATTCACTCCTAGTGTCACAGCAGGACTGAATTACCTAAGGCAAAGGGGTCAGGTAAATTATGAATTATTTGATTGTACACCAGGAGCACCCATCATTTTTCTGTCATCAGGGCTCTGTCAGGCAAGAATGAGTCTCATCTAGGAACCATAAATCAGCTAACACCATTTGGCTTTGGTCACAGGGACATTCCAGCCCTAGCTACTTTCACACTTTCTGTCTACTCTTTTGAAATTACTAAATGCTTACATTTGCCCATAATTTTATATGGTTTTGTCCCTCACCCTAAGAGAGGATGCTGTGAAGGTCCAACTGAACTGATTTTAGGGCCATTCAGTTCTGGGAGCATCAGAAAGACATTGGCAGGAATTTGAGCTAAAAGAATGGGGAAAAGCATCATGACATTCTCATTGCCTGTCACAAGTGTGGTCAACAATGGTGGGCAGGCAGAGGCAGGGGAGACAAGGGAAAGCAATGCATAGGACGGAATAAGGACACCCACCACAGGCGGCACAGCCAGCAGCTCATGGCCAGAGGCAAGGATGGAAAGCCAGAAGAGCCTGTGTACCACTGAAGGTGTCAGAGTCGTTTCATTTTTAAGGGCAGGGAGGATGGGCTGAACATAACTGCAAAAATTTTCCTGTGCAAGGAGGTCACTGTAGCTGGCAGTGTAAGGTATTACCCATTTTCAGGAGGCTCACTCAGTGTGATACAATAAGCAATAAAAAAGTTGAGAAAGGACAGGGAAAACAAAAGAGAAATGCCATCAATTCTAGAGTCAGTTTAGGAGCTCTTGGGTGCCACTGGGTAGCTCCAAACAGTTGCATTTCTAGTGCTAATGATACATGTTGTCACTATGGACTCAGTCTCAATAAACATTATCAATTTACTTTTTCCATCTCACTTCTTTCATTAATAGTTGCATTTGCTGCAGAGGATACCCTTGAAATTTATGGCTGTACACCAATGGCATTTTGGACTTCTGTCAGGAATTGCATTTTGTTACTGGAAGCTGAAGATAAGTTTTTGGATTAAAATAACTAATTAAAGCTGATTTTTTAAAAAAAATAAATTGAAAATAAATTTTAAAAGCTCCCAGTAATCAATTAACCATCAGAAATGAATATGTTAACAGCAACTGACCTGTCTTTTGCCAGCACTGACTGAATAGGCTCTGGAGCAAAGTCCTCTTCCATCCTACCTCCTGCAAGAGTTGGTAAGAAGAAAAGAGGAAAATCCTGGTGTATAAAACATACTGGCCAACTTCTACTTTCAGTTGTTTAAGCTTTCTGTAAATCCATACAGCAGAATTAAAAACACTGGATTAAAACTGCCAGCAGAGCCTCAAAACACACTCTCTGCTTCTAAACAAATGCCATGAATCATTTTCTTCCAGAATATTTCCTGCTATACAACAGAGCACCCGATTCTGAGAGTTTGCGACTGTAAGTCCCCAAGGCACTTGTGAGTGAGAGGAGACGTAGAGTTAGTAATTCTATGAACTTCCCTGACAATCTTCGCTTCCCCAGCAAAGGCACAGTGTGGCCGGTGTCCTGGCACCACCGACACGATCTGATATGCAGGAACGATTTGCTGTAGAGTCAGATTATGGGATAACCCTGTCACGAAAACATTCAATCACTGTATTACTGTACAGCAGACAAGTTCCGCAGCTTCAGCTGCAGAAGAAAATTAACTGGGCTGGCCATCTGCTCTCTGGATTTATTAATAGCTGTCACAGTGCATTGACTAGGCATCTCAGCAGGACAAGGACCTCAGTAAAGTCAAAAGGCAAGAGGTCCCACAGGTGGAGATGACTGGCTCCTTGCTGTGAACCCAGAAAAGATCCTTAAAAGAGAATTTCACAAATGAAAATATATTACAAAAAAAAACCAACAACACCACAACAAAACCCAATAAAGCCAGGCAAAAGCAGCACATTGTTTACTTTCCCAGCCAAGGTGTGAGTTCTAACAAATGCAGAGCTCCTGTATGAGTGCTGAGAGCAAAGACTGAATTTTGGAGTTTCCCTAGACTTAAGCAAAACAAAGGACACCGGCAGGACCTACAGGGAGCTCACTTGAGAGGCCAGAGCAGGAAGATATAATGGGAGATGCGAAAGCAGAGACTAAGCATAAGGACAGGCTTGGTCTTTGTGTGAGTTCGTGCTTTCCCATTTTAGAAAAGGATAAGATAAAATATATATCTCATTATTCTACTGGGAACATGCTGGGGAGAAGCTTTGAGAAAAGCTAGTTCTTGCACTGGAACTGAATGTTTGTCTGTGTAGGTCATTTAGCAGTCTTGAAAAGTGCTGTTGGAGAACAGGATGGAGAGAGCAGGCATCTATTTACACCAGAGAGAGAAAAAGAGGGATGGAAACTTTAGAAATCGTGCAGTGCAATCACAAAATCCTGGAAACTCTAGATTAGACTTTGTCCTCACTTCCTCACTCTTTGTTTCTTAGCTTTTTTTGCTTTTTTTTTTTGATAACTAAAGCAAAATTTCAGATAAACAGTTTTTTTCTGGACTATATATTTTGCTGACAAATATTTGTGTGCGTATGTACATGTATATATGTGGCACTTTGGGAAATGATTTAGTGGTTATGGTAGTGTTGAGTTGACAGTTGGACTAGATGATCTCAGAGGTGTTTTCCAACCTTAATGATTCCAAGATTCTGTGTCTGCTTCTATAAATATAACAATTACTTAGAGTAAGTTAATCTAAAGAGTGCCATCTACTGCTCATAGGAACAAGTCGCATGTGTCGGAACAGCAAAGCTGGGTGCTGGATGTGGCTTCCTGCATGAACCTGGTTTTACGATATGAGGACTTCAGGTATCTCAGAACATTTCAGTTCCTTCTTGGGACTAACCCTAAGCTGGGAGACTGGCTTCAGGAACCAACAGTCCCAGCCAGTGCCACAGGTCTCCTCTCAACAACATTGAGAAGGATTTTTTATTTTTACATTCCCAGGTTAGTTCCAAGTTTATCATCTCAAGGCAAACTTAATCTGGCAGTGATGCATCTTGTATGACTGTACACCTGCACCACCCAACAGCTTGGCCCTCTGAAGGCATGGACATGAGAGAGAAGACTTCAGCACTGCTGTTTGGTATGCTGCTCAAATAGCAGGCTGTAGTCAAGCAAAAAGACCATAAATTGCCTCTATGTGCCCATTATTCTTCCTTGGTCACTCATGGTTCTGGAGCTTGACACAGGACCATTACACCTCTTCTCAAATTCTCTTGATTGGGAAAACAGCTGCTGGGGTTTCCAGGGTGTTTCACTGAAGCTGGTGCTCCCTGTCTGCAAATAACAGATAGAAACATGTATAAATGCATCTCATATAACATCAGTTTATGTGTTAAAAACACCACAGTCTGAGTGGCTTTCTGTGGGCTGGGCTTTTTACAGAGTAGTTCAAGCTGGGCAGTGACTTTTCAGCTGGCCCTAGGACACCCTAAGTAGTTGTTAGACATCTCCTGTCACATCTGTCATGTTACAAGATCATGAGCTACATGTGTGACACACTCTACAGCCACGTATGAGTAGGAAGCTGCTGCCACACACCTCCAGTAAAAATAAGGAAATCTCTGTGCACTGCCTAAGGAAAATACCTCAGAGTGGGATCTTAAAATGTTTGACAGCCCCCTAACTGGAAGGTTTGGATAAATGTGTATCAAATTAGCATGCGCATCCTCTGATTGATGAAATGGCTCCTTCTGTGGACAAAATAGACTTCATAGAGTCACTCTTAGATTAGCAATTGTTGAAAAGTAAGCTAAATTGCAGTCATATTGGAAATGTCACATGGTGTTATTGAATTGTTATGACTCCAGCTTTATTAACTTGTGATTCCTAAAATAGCATTGTTGAAACACTGTTACTCAGATACTGTCTTTATTTCCATGATTTTGTAGAACATAAATTCTTATCTTAGTCCTAATAGCCTAACAGTCCTGACTTACCTAATTCCTGACTGCCCAGAGATCACAGTACTGGAAATCAGATAGTTCATCCTCCTCAATAAATGTTAATTCAGGAGTTAATAGTATTTCAGATACTGATGCTTACTACATTCCTGACCAAAGAATGATAGAAAGGAAACCTTTATAGAGTTAGGCAGCATTTAGCGTTAAACGTATTTTCCAAGCAAACAGGCTTCATTCATTTCCCTGAGAAGGTTCCACTTCAATAAATATTTTGAGCTTTTGTCACTAGAAGTCCCTGGAGGAAAAATATAACAAAAGTCCACAGTCACCTGCAGAGGAATACAAAACCTCACCAGATTCAGTGTCATGCTAACGAAAACTTCCTCAGATGCTCAGCAAAGCAAGTCTCCCTGGGCTTGTAACAATCAAGGCTGCTTCTCCACTTGGAAGTGGAGCTTCTACAACCCTAGGAAGTCCAGCAGAGCAGTGGGGCACCACGGGAAGGCCCCAAGATGGGCACAGAGACCACATGGGAAACATGAGCATCTCTGCTGTGTGTTGGGCTCTGCTTGGCTACTGGAGGAAGGCATAGGGGTGGTGGCAGCAGGTTGCAAGACCCTCCTTTGCCTTTCCTCTTGGTTTCTAGCTTCACTTCCCAGCGCACATAATCAGCTTCATGCTGTGGCAAGGTCACAGGCCATCACCCTGATGACTATCTCCTGTACACCAAGAAGACATGGTCTATATTTTTTGAGTGATGTAATGGGCTTCAAGCTGTTTGCTTATTACAGTTGCTAGCTGGCTGGCCAGCTACTGGGGCATGCCAGGCTGTCCTTTGGAGTAAATCAGTATGGGCCCTGGGAGGGGGGTATAAAGTCAAGTAGGAAGGGGCATCCAACCAGGTGAAATGGTTGGGTTTGGTCAAATGATTGCCACTAACTGCAGTGACACGCCAGCTAAAGAGATAAAAGACCTAAAGTCTGCAAGTCCTTAGTGCCACCTGCAAGAAGTAAAGTCAGCAGATGATAGGATGCAGATGGGATAAGGACAGGAGGAAAGTGCAGCAAGGCTTGAACATTGGCCTAAACAGAAGCTGTTCCTGCAGCTTTTCCTGAAAAATGAAACACTTCAGCATTTCAGGAACACTAAAAATCCCTCTCTAGCCTGTTTGGTCAGGGACTAGGTGGCACTGTGTGCCCAAAAGATGCGACGTTAGTCAGATGCCTCTGTACAGTTACAGCCTGAAGTGAATGGTAGCAAAATGTTTGAAAAATAGGATCAGCACTGGGAGAACGGGATGTCCGATGGTGTGGTTGTATGTACAGAAGATTGATTATGGGAAAAGAAGATGAAGGACCCACTTTCTGAGTCCAGTGTCCACATCCTAGTTTGTAGACATGCTTGCCCTTACCACCTCACTTGCCTGGTGTGTTAGGCCAGTAGTTGGTGTCAGGCAAGAGGACAGAGAGACGCCTGCCCAAAGGGCCTTCTTGCTGAACCTACCCATAAGCCACTTTTCTGCTGGAAGCATGTGATAGCACCAACACAACTTGTTCCCACAACACCTGTAGAGCTGCTGGGACAAACCCTCTGGCTGGTGAGCAGCAGATTGCTGTCCCTCTTCTGGGGAAAGAAAATCTTTCACCAAAACATGGGATAAGGCATGAAAAAATGTGGCAAAATACACTCAGCTCTAAACTCCAGGGGAATTTAAAACTTTTTCTCACTAAAGCCATCTGAAGAGGTCCCCTGAAGACAGACAATTCAGTTTGTCATAACACTACAAGAGCATTTTTGGAAGTTGACAGTTTACAGAAAAGCTGGCATTTGCATACACAGAAGCATGTGGAAGCTCATGAGGTCAGGTTGTTTGGGTTTCGTTTTTTTTCTGCTTGCACCCACAATACCCACAATTTGAAAAGTTGAAAACAGTTCCCCCAGAATTACCCTATAATGATTCATTCTAGCAATTATCCCCTGCAGCACCAAGCATCACTTTCTTGTTTATGGCACGTTTGTACTTAGTGGTGGGAAAGTGGTGAATTCTCTGAAGGCTTAATTCTGAAGTCCTGTGGCTGGTGGCAGCTGGCTTCAACAGGAGGAAACACAGCCTGGATGGGGAGAGAAATCCTGTGCCCCTTATATAATATATAATGAGGCTATCATTTGGCATTTTGTATGCATTTCTTGCAGCAGCACAGCATGGACCAGAGGCCACCAGCATTTTTTGATTGAAGCTGCCACTATACTATCTCCCAGTCCCAAAGGCATTTTTTGTCTGAGTCATAGAAGGAAGCTTGCAATGATGGGGAAGCAGAAGAGGGACCTGATGAGGAGGCAAACCATTCTCTGAACCATCTACAAATGAAAGATGAACCCTCAACCACTATCCTGCACACACACTGATTAAGCTGCTGGATGCTTGCCACAGCGTGCACCTTTTGATTGCTTTCAGCTGTCCTGAGGGAATGAAACCTTCACTTGCTTGTTCTGGGTCTGAAAGATCCTTCCTGTCTCCTGACTGTAGGGGCTGTTGTCTATGACTTTGTCAGAGCAAATAGATGGTTTCTCTTGACTTGCCCTAACGCGTCACAGAGATAAATTCACAGAGTAGGTATCTTTAGAAATGCCCTGGCCCACTGAAAATAGCATCACTCATCTAAAACTGTTGTTTACCATCCTATATAGACACAGAAATCACCACTGTCGTTCCGACTGGTTTTCTCTGACCCAGCTGAGAGCAGGCTATTGCAAGGTGACCAGGGCAGGTCAGCCAGCCATAGGAGAGTCCTAATCTTTACCTCTGTAAAGGTATGTATTGGGTTGGCTCAGCCGGATTTTGGTGGCGGCAGGGGGGGAGCTTCAGGGTGGCTTCTGCAAGAAGCTGCTAGAAGCGTCCCAAGGTTGATAGAGCCAGCCGGCTCCAAAGAGGGACCCGCCGCTGCACCAAGGCTGAGCCTTCAGTGAAGTGATTGAAGAGGAACGCCTCTGTGATAACATATTTAAGAACAGGGAAAAAAGAACTGCGATTCACAGCTGGCACGGAGATGGAGGAGTGAGGACATGTAGACACACCAAGGTCAGTGAAGAAGGAGAGGGGGGAGGATGAGCTCCAGGCGCCGGAGCAGAGGGTTCCCTGGGTCGTGGTGCAGACCATGGTGAAGCGGGTTGTCCCCCTGCAGTCCATGGGCGGGGTGCAGATGTCCACCGTGAGGACCACCGTGTAGATGTCCATTGTGTAAGGACTCCACACCGTGTGGGTGGATGCCTGAAGGGGGCATTCGCTGTTTTGTGTTTGTCCTCCGGAGCAACTGCTACGCGTACTGGAGCCCTGCTTCCTACAAAAGCAGCCGGACATCGCCTGCTGATGGGAAGTAGAGAATAATCTTTGTTTTGCTTTGCTTCCACACGCGGTATTTGCTATTGCTTTATTAAACTGCTTTTTTATCTTAACCCATGGGCCTCTTTTTACATCTTCCCTCTCCCCTGTCCATCTAAAAGGGAAGTGATAGAGCGGCTTTGGTGAGTGCCTGGCCTCTGGCCAGGGCCAAACCACCAGAAGGTAACAACAAAATATTATATAATGCCCAAAACTAGCAAGCAGAAGAGGCATTAGGATGGAGGAGGAGACCTGGATAAAAGACTGATGGAAGGTGTGAGGCCTAGAAACTTTTGGGGGTGCAATATGGACTGGTAAGCAAACCAAAGACAGAGGATCCCAAGACAAGTCAGAGAGTCAGGAAGACAGGTACTCAGGGATGGAAACTACAAGATGGTCACAACATACATATGAATTTTAGGAAAGGCTGGCAGACTTTCTTTCATGATATTATTAATGTTTAGCATAATTTAATTTCTTGTAAGACTAGGTTATTTTTATTTATAAACAATGTATAACCACCTTCTTTTTTTTCACCAAGCCAAAAGGCTCTTTTCAGTTGTAAAATACTTATGTTGAATAGTATACCTCTCAGTTTGAACTTCTTCCTTTGGGTAAAACATAAACAGGAATGTAATCCAATATGAGGTGCTTTTATATAATGCTTTCCTACCAATCACCGTTCTAGATTTTTCTGAGAGACCAGGGAGTTATGTTATGTTAAGCTTTAAGGGAATTAGTTCAGTTGCTCTAGAAAGCTACATGAAAAGTAAGAATGTCCAAAGCAGTTGATATAAACCAGTGCTAGCAGAATATGAAGACTCAAGCCTTTTGGGGGCCTATGGGAAACAAAAAATGCTGCCAGCAAGTGACCAGGAGCAAATGGCAACAGCACAATGGGAAATATTCTCTCTCACACATCATCAGTGAAGGTTTCTGACACCATAAATCCACAATCATGAAACCACAAGAAAACATCTCTTCTCAGTGGATTTTCTGCTACTTCTAGCTCTTATCTAATTCTTACCTTACTCTCCTTTTTACCCTCAAGGCAGTATGTGCAGACATACCTAAACCAGCTATTAACATAGATAAACTGGTTAACAGCAGCAGTTAAGTCATAGAGCACATCCGCACAATGTTTTTGCAAGGAGTTATGAAATCGCGCACCTTACGCTCCTGAATTGTCCTGGCATGAGCCATCCCCAGCCTGGGCACTGTCACCAGGCTTGCACATGCTTGTACAAACCACTGATGCCTGTGCTGCTGTACTCATATTCAAAGCATCAGCCATAGTCAAGTTCAGCATGTGCCCAAGCTCCTTTGCTTTGCTTTCCTTTTTTTTTTCCCCCTCCTTTTTCTTTTCCTTTTGTGTTCCTCTCCACACCTTCTAAAACACTTCTGTATTAGGAAGTTTTAAAGAAATACCAGGTTCATCTTATCCTCCCCAGCTGTCACCTTCCCTTTCAAAAAGGGAGGATACCAAATATTAGCTGTGCTGCCTCAGCCCTCACTCCACCTTGCTCCACCTCCAGGGCGGGGAAGTTTGAGTTTCAAATCCATCTCGCCAAGCAGGTCACCAAACACAAAATAGGCTACCTATCTTTTCTCTCCAGTAATCAGAGAGGCTTGTGCAAAATTGAACAGCAAGCAAGCAAATGCCCAAATACTCTGATGGCAACAGAAAGGAGAGGTTGTGGCTGGAGTATTATTTAACCAAGTGATGTCGAAACGCACTGGCAGCTCCTTGCTTCCATATGTAATGGAATTTCTCAAGGGACTGGTTGAACTTGTTGCAATGGTTGCTTTACATAAACAGAGTGGTGAGAACCCATTATGGTAATGCCAAAAAAAATTGTCCAAAAGTGTGGATTTATCCTGTATTTGACCATGTAAAATGAACCCCTTCTCATGAACCGTTCTGCTTCCAGAGCATGTCGGAGCACATCTACTGCTCTTAATGGCAAAATTAAGCCAGGCAGTAACTTTCTCCTGTGGCTCCTCAGAAAAATTGCGAGCAATTGCCCAAGTGCAGGTTCAGCCAAGGTGTGTGCAAACCTAACACACAGAGCAAAGGTGTTTGGGCGTAGCTGAAGGCGTATTTTGGTCTGCATCATGGCTATTAACAACAAAAAGCACGATAAGAATGCAGTCAGAGGTCAGCGTCCTTGGCTAAGTATACAGGACTCAGAGTTCATAAAAATGCATCCTTACACATGGTGAAAAATAAATACACATCAGCCTCCATAACAGCCTTGTAATAATTCAATAACTATGATAATTTAATAATTTTAGGGTGTATCAAAGCTTTACAGTCATCCCGAACTTACAGGTTGCATCACAGGTAGCATCGCCACTGGTTAGCTCAACTGGGACTCAGGGGTACTGGTGGACGAAAAACCTGACATGAGCCAACAATGCATGCTGGCAGCCCAGAAAGCCAGTCGCATCCTGGGCTGCATCTAAAGAAGCATGGCCAGCAGATCGAGAGCGGTGATTCTCTCTCTGCCGTGGTGAGAACCCACCTGCAGTATTGTATCCAGCTCTGGAGCCCTCAACACAAGGAAGACAGGGATCTGCTGGACTGGGTCCAGAGAAGGGACACAAAGATGCTCAGAGGGCTGGAGCATCTCTCCTGTGAGGACAGGCTGAGAGAGTTGGGGTTGTTCAGTCTGGAGAAGAGAAGGCTCCAGGCAGACCTTATAGCGGCCTTCCAGTACCTGAAGGGTGCTACAGGAGAGCTGGGGAGGAACTTTTTATAAGGGCATGTGGTGATGGAACAAGGGTTAATGGTTTTAAACTAAAGCAGTGTAGATTTAGACTGGACATTAGGAAGTTCGTTACTATGAGGGTGGTGAGCAGGTTGGCCAGAGAAGTGTTGGAGGCTCCATCCCTGGAGACATTCAGTGTCACACTTGATGGGGCTCTGAGCAACCTGATCTAATTAAAGATGTCCCTGCTCACTGCAGGGGTTGGACTAGATGACCTTTAAAGGTCCCTGAAAAACCAACACATTCCATGATTCTATGAAGTGGGAGGAATCCAAGATTAAACTCAAAACCTGTATCAGTAGAGATACTTTTATTATTATGTAGTTATTCTTCAATACCAAATTTCCAAAGTCTGTAAACAATTTCAAATTATGCAAATTTAGATGGCATCTGTGCAAAGTTCATGACATTTTATTGCCATCTCATGAACTAAATATTTTGCTATGCTACATCGATTTAGTCAGAGAATGAATTATTGAGTAGTTATCATGGGTGAATGACCTTTTTGATTTAACATACAATAGTTTAGAAACTGTTCGTGTTAAATTCAATTATTTCCCCTGCAGCTTTTAACTAAGAACAGCTTTTAAGGGTGTCATGGTTCTCTTGTACTCAAATGACTGCCCCTCTGCCCTGAACAAATTAAGAGAATTTACAGAGTGGAGGCTAAGTTCTAGTTGGGCATAAAATAAAGCATTAAAAACATTAAAAGCAAATACCATAAACTACAGATGAACAGGTAGTAAGCTGAAGAAAAAAAAACGTTTTAGCTTTAACATGTGCACCTGAACATCCTCAAATACTTTTAATTGTCTCTGGGGTGGGTTTTCTTTTTCCAGATATACCTATAACACAGACATATGAGATTAGCATTAATGTTTAAGTAGGAATATTTTTTAATTATTACTGAAAGTACTGGCAAAACAAATTTTCCTGCTGTTGTTCACTACAAATACAGCTGAATTCCTGTGTATTGTTCCAAAAGCTTTGAGCAGGCATTCTGGAAACAGAAGCATTGTTAGGAAAATATGGACCAATCCAGTCATTATTTTTTTTCATATATATTAAAAAAATATTTTACATCTATACGTATAATTTCTTTATATTATACAAATATATATACTATATCA
>NW_009736902.1:0-93315 GCF_000703405.1 Apaloderma vittatum | reverse complement strand
CCCATTGACCCAGCCTGGCCAGGTCCCTCTGTAGTGCCTTCTTACCCTCTGGCAGATCAACACTCCCCCCCAGCTTGGTGTCATCTGCAAACTTACTAAGGGTGGACTCAATCCTCTCATCCAGGTCGTTAGTAAAGATGTTGAACAGGACTGGGCCCAGTACTGATCCCTTGGGGACATCACTGGTCACTGGAAGCCAACTGGATTCAGCACCATTCACTACCACTCTCTGGGTCCGGTCATCCAACTATTTTTTTACCCAGCGAATGGTTCATCCGTCCAAGCCGTGGGCTACCAGCTTTTCCAGGAGGATGCTGTGGGAGACTGTGTCAAATGTTTTGCTGAAGTCGAGGTAGACCACATCCACAGCCTTTCCATCATCCACTAGATGGGTCACCCAGTCATAGAAGGAGATGAGATTGGTCAGGCAGGAACTTCCTTTCCTAAACCCATGCTGGCTGGGCCTGATCCCCTGGTTATCTTCTACATGTCACTTGATGGCACTCAGGATGATCCGCTCCATAACCTTGCCAGGCACTGAGGTCAGGCTGACAGGCCTATAGCTCCCCAGATCCTCCTTCTGGCCCTTCTTATGGATGGGCATCATGTTGGCCAACCTCCAGTCACCTGGGACCTCCCCAGTTAACTTCCTTGCTCACTGCAGGGGGTTTAGATTAGATGACTTCTAAAGGTCTCTTCCAATCCAAAACATTCTAGGAGGAAAAGAGGAAAAGGGATTGCAGCAGCCCAAGGATGCTACAGAGTAATGGGTCCAAGGATGCTACAGAGTAATGGGTCCCCAGGACCCTGATATATGGAGTTACCTTCTCTAAGCATGCTAAAAATCTGACTTGGTCTTTTCCCCCATACTGTGTCTTTTGGACAAGAGACAGAAATCATCTTCCTTAACTTAAAATCATCTTCCTTAACTTTAAAAGTATTTAAAATTAAACAACTTGTAGTTTGGAAGTGCCTGCTTGTTACCATAGAGTTATAGACAAGGTCTAAAGGGATGGTTTCTTGTGTAGACAGGCACTACGCTTGACAGGAGGCATTTGATCCCCAAATGCCATCCAGTTTGTGGAGTGACATGGTGAGTGTGCTGGTCCTCAGGGTATAAGACACTCTCAGTCTGGCTGCAGGCATGTCACAGCCTGATCCCCTGAACTCAGAATGCAGCAGGCCTTTTTCCACAGCAACAACAAACTAAACAGTGCCCCTTCCCCATCAATTCTCACCCCTTGTGTCCATCATCAAGCCTAGAGCAAGGCAGATGTCCTATGGGCCACCTTCTGTCCATGATAGGGCTGAGTTTATGATTTCAGCATCATTTCTTTCTTCAAGAAACGAAGAGCAGGATTTTTGCCTTCTAATCTGAAGAGCCTAGAGTCAGACTTTTCATCCTTTCTGAAGTAAGCACCACAAGGGAGTTGCTGAAGCAACGGAGAAGGAATAAGGGCTCAAAAGTTTGAGGAGCATTGCTCTTAGGATGACAAACAGCTCTGCAAGGCCTATTAATAGATTTGGTCACAGCCCAATGCAGCTGTAGGCCAACTGAGCGGGACAGTATGTCCTAATGATGTTTAGTTGGCTGATTACACCCTCAACTCTTTTTTTTTCTCCATACGTTACTGCTTGATTTCTCTCCTGCTGTTTCAAGCTGTTGATTGATCCAGAGCCGTGGGTAGAGGAAAGAAATGTATTTATATTACAGCATAACTATTCTATGTCGGCAAGTTAGAGACGTGTAATTGAGCAGGGCTGCAGAAGAAGGGCAGGTGTATTTCACAGCTGCTTCATCTCCGTTGCTTTGCTCCCATGAGGAGATGAAGCAGCATACGTGGGTGGGTTGGCGAGTGGGAAGAAGCAGGTCAAAGCAACTGTTTGTGTGGCATACCGATGTGGGCCAGCCTGCTCCAGCACCTGCGTGCTGACCTCAGCTGTCAGAAGCACCAGAGCCTGAATAAAACCCACCAAAACATAACTATTTCTGTTCTATTAGGGCAACTCTTAACACGACACATAGCCAAGGAAAAGTAAAGTTGCTCTCTGATTGCAGATGAAACCCGACCAGTGTGGTTACTAGTCCAAAATATGGCAGAACATGGAAGGTCCTTATCTTCCTGATTTGTCAGAAATATATGTCTTCCTCCCTCACCCCCAAATTACCTTTCCAGTCTTGGTGTCTCCAAGCCCTCAAAGCCCAACCTCATACAACCCATGCAGAGTGTGTTGAAAAGTTCAATGCCACCACACCAGAGCTGTGGAGCTCAGGCTCAGGTGATATAAACAGAGAGTGAATCCAGTCTTGAAAGGAAGCTCTGGCACACAATTAACTGACAATGTAGGTCAATGCTGTGTGCTTTTTTTGGGTCCACTCCCTGCACAGACAGAGCCAGGTAATGAAAATATCTCCCAGTTCAGAGGAGCACCCAAGGTCACACAGAGTGATGCTCTGTGAACTGTACCTGGCTCAGCTTCGGCGCTACAGGCTCTATAATCTTCCTTGATGCGTCAGGACACTTTTGCAAGAACCTCTGATTCAGATTTCACCCTGATTGTCAAAATCCTTATACCTAATATCATCCTTAGCAAAACTGTGATTTGGTTTGATCCCCAAACTGAGACGTTTAAATCCACACACCTGTAGTCTTCTGATTGTCAGGTTACGGGGAAATTTTAAAAAGCAGCTCCAAGACCCTTTTGCCTTTTCAGAGCTGAAGGAGCTGCTAGAGTGACGAAGCCATGGCAGCAGCAGAAATGCAGAGCGCTGCTGCAATCCCACAGTAGCAGATGCGTCAAGTGAGGATCTGGCTCCAGCATAACACAGTTGGCAAAGTGAGAAGGCACAGAGCACAGCTTCTGGGACAAGCTACTGGCAGTGAAGCCAGGATGCGGCAACACCATGTGTTAACCACTATGTGATAACTCCACGGACGCATGCTCCTACCCTAAGATAAACATAAAACAGTTTGTCGGTGGATATGGGATAAGCTGCCTCACATTTTCCATAGAGTAAGAGTAGGAGACCCGACAGTCATGCTGAGAGCTGTTGCTGTTTTTGAAGGTCACACCCAAGTTTGCCACAAGGTCACTTTTTCACTTTGCCAAGCCTACACAGGGGAGAGGAGCCAACCCAAATTGACTGAAGAATGCAAACAGAGTGTCTCAGCCTGGGCGTCCTCATAGCCACCTCGGCATAACCCCGTGGGTGAAGAGTGAATGAGAAATGAAAAGCGAAAGGCAGAGAAATAGAAAGTCTTCTGTACAGTAGGAAGGCAAGAACAATTGGAGGATTTTTGAGATGTTGGTGTGTTTTTTTAAAGATAGTTATTTTTAAAATACAGCTCTACAGCGTGAGATAAATGTTCTGTTTTTCCTGTGGGATATTTACAAGTGACTCATTAAATATTTCAATAGCAATGTATTGTTCCTGAGATGGAAGGATTGACACTGAAAGAGAGACATTGCTAAAAATTAGAAACAGGCAGCAGTGACTGAAAATGCCACCCTGTAGCCCAGTAGGCATCTGCAAATTTAGCTGATACGCGTCTTTTAAAGTTTGGCTTTATTTACTGGTATAAGCTGGCTGTGGCCTCTTGATTTCTGCTGAAGTAGACTGGTTAACACTGGAAGAAAGGATTAATTTCATTATGTGCATTAAAAAGAAAATGAAAAATTGGAGATTTGACATGGAAAATTGTCTTCACATTGATGTTAAGAATCACCGTAACACTACCTCTCCCTATAATTCCTGTATCAAGACTACACTTTGTATTTCAGGTATAGCATCAGGTTTGGAAAGACAAAGTTCAGAGACTTTGAGAAGCAGCAAATTCATCATAACCCCTCAGGAGTTATTTCAATGTTTAATTAATCGCTGTTAAGATGTACACTTTATTGCTAGCTGAAACGTAGTTGGCTTCAGCCTCCAGTCATGGGATCTTGTTGCATGTTGCTTGGTAGATTAAAGAGTCTCTACTGCAAAAATCTACAAAAAAAATCATTTGTTACAGAATAAAAATTGGGTGAGGCATATCAAATTGCAGGTTTATAGGTCACAAGAAGGTTTGAGGATAATTTTGCGCTAGTTGCTCATAATAAATGCTGACACGACGTTTAGAAAAGAATGATAGTTCTTCCTCTCGGTAATTAGGGAAGCCTGAAGGGCCTGAATACGATTACGGTTTCAGAAGGACTGTAAGACTTAAATTCAGAGAATAGTTTCCAGCACTATATTTTTGTTAAGCAGTTCCTCTTGGTTTCTTATGTTCTTTGCCAGGTGAATCACTTCCAGTGAAAAGTACTATTGTTGCAAAGAGCTCAAGAAGAATAAACAAAAGGCATAGGCTTGTTCTCCTCTCCCTGAAGTGAGCTAAAATCACAGCCCTCGCCTGGTCAGGGTTCAGACACATTTGGAACATACTCCTCAAGCTCTGTATTCTTCTTGCAAATAATACATAATTACAAAGATGTAGCCCCAAGTGGAAAAGGCTGTTTACACAAGCTATCTACATACGGACAATAATACTTTTTACATGCCTGCTTTGGAGATATTTAACAAGTTAATTTCTCTTTATTTCACTTGAGGTCTGTCCCAGCATGCTAATAGCTGGGCTCTAAATTGCTGCTTTACAGATGTTTCCAAGAGCATTGTGCTTTTCATTATCATCGTCCTCTGAATCTCCTCCAGCTTGCAGATGTCTCTCTTGTACTGAAGCATCCCTTTGTCAAACCGCCACATAAGGAAAACCAGTAATGAGGTAGTCATCGTGCAACATGAATGCTTACATTTCCTGATGCAGGGAAAGGGAAAGCCAACAAAAAGGATGCTGAGCGCTGTTAAGCCTCCATCAGCCAAAGAGAAGAGGCACCTCATAGTCTACCCATCTCCTTTGAATGAGTCAAGGGATGAGCTCTGCACCCCATGGGGAGGATATCGTGTTCTGATCCCCGCCGCCACCATCTCAGGAGCATCTCTCCAGCCCTTAGAGCAGCTCTAAGCACCACAGTCTGAACTTGAGGCTGACGCCTTCCTGACGTACAAACTGCCCTCGGGGTGAGGAGGTAAGGCTCACAGAGCCACTGAGAGACAGCGGCCAAACCAGGGAGTGGCCATGTGATAACAGGGGAGTCCCTGCCTCAGGAAAAGAGGAGTGCCAGGGACGACTCATACGGGTTGCATCACTAAGTAAACCAAATAAATAATATTTAAAGCAAGGAGGGGAGTAGTTCGGGCTTAAATTTTGGCATGCTACCTAAGGTTTTGCGGACACATCACAGGGCATTTTTAAACCTGACCGTCTTCTCCCCTTTAAAATGGGTACAGGTCCTCAAGGACTGCAAAGTGGATTCAGGCATTAAAAATTCCAGGATACACCATGTCCACCTCACAGGGTGGAGCTCTATGCCGACACCTGACCTGTCTAGCTCATGGGGCACAGATCGTATGCAATCAGCATCACCATTTTGGATCTGGATTCGAAAGTATTTCTGTGATTTCATGACAGCGCCTGAACTCATAAATCCCGGCCTGTGGTTAAGTTTATTAGCACAGGCAGAGAGCTGACCTGATGTCAGGCCAATGTGGCCATGCTGCAGAAATCGGGGATCCCCATGCCATGCTCCCTTTGCCGCACTTCTGGTGTTCACTCAGGCAGGGTGAGCTCAGATCTGTTTAGAAGGTCATTACAGGTGACCACTATGAAGTGTACCCTGTAGCTAGGAAACGGCTGGGTGGCAATCCTGGTAGGCCTGCCCTCAGATACCTTATAGGTGATGTACTCTTGAAATTAAAGTCTAATGAAATGCTAAAAAACACCTGTTGGGTCTTTTGGCCCAGCAAAATTACCTCTTCTGCGCATAATGATTTTCTGCTGGAGGACACAACAGCGAGGAAAAGAGGATGCACTCCTGTGAGGGTCCATCTGAGGAGAAGACGATACATGGAGCAATCTGCAATAAATGCCTTTGAAAAAACATCATGATTTACATGGGATGAATCTGTAAAGCTGCTGTCAATACTGTGGACATCATCTGTATTATCTAGGGGCTATACCGCACACAGCAAGACTCTGAAGATTTACAGTTGTATCCTCCTGATATCTCACACTCCCAAAATTCATGTTTTACTAGATGTTGGATTTCTAGGGTTGTACCCCTCAACAGAGAGGAAGTAGGGCGTGATAAAACATGCATTTTAAATTGAGCACTTTTGCTCAAGAGATTTATGAAAGTTTCATCAGGTTATGAAGTACAATTGAGCCTCCTCCAATGGGGTCAGGTAAGTCCTCAGCTGTCCACGAAACACAGTTCATGAGTTCTCAAGCTCCTGAGTTTGCCAAGCCAAGGCTGAAAATCCCAGGGCAATGGGCTTTCATATAGGACTGACCACCCCTAATTTCTGGGACAGCCTAGAATGCAGCTTCTTGTGGTATAGGTTTGATGTGCTTTCATCACTGCCTTTGGGAGCATCAACTGATAGTGTCTTGCAAGAAATCATCTGCATGGTCATGTGAGGTGACAAAAAACATGTAATTCCTTTTTTTGCTCTCTACCACCCATACAGTGTGCATATGGTTTTTATTTGTATCTGAAAAGACAGCAGGTACCTGAGGAGGAGAATTTATCTTGTCTAAACATCATCAAAAGCATGACCACCTACCAGCTTTTTATATGAAGAAAATTCTTGGCCAGGATGGGAAGCTATCCTATATAAAATAACATCCTTAATCACAGTATCACAGTATGCTAGGGATTGGAAGAGACCTCAAAAGATCATCTAGTCCAGCCCCCTGCCAGAGCAGGAACACCTAGATGATGTTACACAGGAAGGCATCCAGGCGGGTTTTGAATGTCTCCAGAGAAGGAGACTCCACAACCTCCCTGGGTAGCCTGTTCCAGTGCTCTGTCACCCCCACAGGGAAAAAGTTTCTTCTCAAATTTAAGCGGAACCTCTTGTGTTCCAGCTTGATTCCATTACCCCTTGTCCTATCATTGTTTGCCACCGAGAAGAGCCTGGCTCCATCCTCGTGACACTCCCCCTTTATATATTTATAAACACTAATAAGGTCACCCCTCAGTCTCCTCTTCTCCAAACTAAAGAGACTCAGCTCCCTCAGTCTTTCCTCATAAGGGAGATGCTCCACTCCCTTCATCATCTTAGTTGCTCTGCGTTGAACTCTTTCCAGCAGTTTCCTGTCCTTCTTGAACTGAGGGGCCCAGAACTGGACACAATATTCCAGATGCAGTCATGCCATTTTTAATGAATCCCCCAAGACTGGTATTCTGTGTCCATAATTAAAAAAAGGAAAATATGTTATTATTTGAGCCATTTGCAGTCAGCCAAGTTTGAGAGGAATAATGTATCAGGGCTACAATGACTCTGCAATATTGCCATGCCCATCCTGTTGGATAATCCCTAACGTGTATACCTCACCAGGTAGAGTTGGCTGTTCTGTGGTGGGCAGGCAGGGAAGGCAGGATAATCCCATTAGACTCTCTGTCGTACACAGATGTCCATTAGCTCTGCCTCTGTATGAAAAAAAAAGAGGCTCAGAAAATGCAGAAATAGATGAATTACTCCTGAAGAAAAACAGAAGAGACACCAGCAAGGGGCACACAAAACATCTGAAGAATGACTCCCCCAGGAGAAGAAAACTTGAGATGACGCACTACTGAACGTTCCAGTCCGGTCTGGTTTTTTAAGGCTTTTGAATTCCTCATTCCCTTCCTGACCTTTTATGCACAGATCAGGGCCTTCTGTGAAAGCACCATGGTAGGATGCATAAGTCCGCCTTGCCTTTCTACTGGCAGCCTTTAACAGCAGGCTTCTCACACTTGTGCTAAGTGGGATTTAATGATATGCCAACAACCGCACTGATTAAAGGAGGAGATAACTCATTAAATAGTGTTGTTTCAGAACAGATAACCTTCATTTTGGAAGTAATATGATGTTTTAAAAACAGGGTATGCTTGTCCTACCCTTGCCTACAAGTCATGTCAGGTAAATAAAGCTCTTGTCTCCTAGACGACCAGGACATCCACAACAAACCTTACCTGGCTTATCTAATTTCTTTGCTATTATGTCTGTGTAATTAGGCAGAGAAACAGGCATGCCAGAGGAAAGCATCTTGACTCATCAAACATCATAAATCCCTTTCTTTCTTTTTCCCTGAGAGGCTGCAGGATTTCGAAAGCCATGCTCGAGCCACTGACATTTGTTCTCAGTGCCCAAGTCATCTCATGTTCTCCATCAGAAAGTCCTGTCAGATGGGATTGCACGCTCTATGTTTGGCTTTCAGAGAAAGGGTAAGCAGGTTTAGACAGGTGTAGCTGGAATTATGACATGCTGCTTCTCCTGTGTGACAGAGCGAGCTCATTTCTCCCCACAGTGAGTAAGGGGCCACCAGTATATTTTCAAGGAACTGTGTGCTCCATTTCATTACCTTCTTGTACAAAGTCAATGTCCTGTCAGCTAACAAAGGTGTAACCTGAAGGGAATGTTGATGGCATCCCTGTAGGTATATGATAATCCAAGGTTAGCAGCAAGCTGAAGATATCTGGGACTCAAGCCCCAGCCTGCTAAAATCTTACGGCTCACTAGGGAAAGTGTAAGCATAACTTCTCCCTTAACAGCCCTGAGATCAGAATCACTGTCAGCAGCAGGAAAACTTATTGTTCAGAGTAATGTATTACACCACCAGACAAAGGGGACAAATCAGGTGCAAGCAGAGGTTGAACCAATAGCCTTCTTCCCTGGATGTGCGCTCACGTAGACGAAGGGTGGTGTGGGTGTGGGCACGACAGGGAGAACGGACACGCTGTTCATGGGACGGCATTCGGAGGCCAATAACATAAATACTTCTCTGTTCCCTGTGACGTTTCAACTGACCCAGACATCACTGCTTCTGCCATATCCCCAGGGAGCTGCCCTTGCAGCCTGCTAGGTATTACGAAGGGTATTCAGTTTATGCTTTTCTTTGTTCAATTTAATCTAATCACACTTGGCCATGAAAGTCCTTTAACCACACTAAACAATTCCTCTTCCTCACTGGAGTTTACACCCATCAAATACTTGTAGATAATTATCGTGCTTCCTTTAGTCATTGTTTAGCCAAGAAACACAAGTCTAATCCAACTTCTGCTTGTGTAACGCTGGACATGGGAGGAATAAAGACTGCCTAATGGAGAACATAAGGCAGGCTACTTCAGCATAAAGCTTTTTAAGAACTTCCCCCTGGCAGATAATTCACAGCTGGCCTCAAAAGAGGCATTACTAGCCAGGAGGAGGACAAGACAAGAGGAGTTAAAAGATGATCAGATTTAGGGCTTTGTCAGTCAGGTTTTAGTGGTTAGGATGGTACAGGACAGATTCAAGTACTCCTCAAGCTGAGCTCTCCTGAGCACAGACCACTGTTGGGTTAACCATCTACTACCCTGGTGATGCACTGCCTGGAAGAGTGCAAGATAAACCAGATTAAAACCACATTAAGGACTGTTCATAATTTGTAGAATGAATGAATGTGGGACACTGTTGAGGCCAAACATTTTCAGTTTACTAGTACACACACACCCTCCACCTGGTTTAAGAGTGCCCTGACAAAGTGGAGGGCTCACAGGGGACTTCTGGTGGACACAACACTTGGTCTCCACTCTCAGGGGAAGCTCCCTTTGGGCACTCTTCCTCCTGTGGGCTCCAGAGACTGAGGTTTGGAGCATTGGTCTGGAGGACATAGTCTATCTCCTGTCACTGAATTTGTGTACCCTAGGACATCATATCATTGTTGTTTCTCATCCCACCTTCTGTCTTTTTTTTGTTGTTGTTAACTTACAGCCCCTGCACTGCTTCTAATGCATTTCAAATGATTGGTCTCTGAAAATTCAGGATTAATTGTTGCCATAGTATGAAGAGCATAAAATTTCAGAGGCAGGAGACAGGAGAGACAGGACTAAATGATTCCAGGATGGTCTGGAGCAACATAGAACTCCTTGTCACCAGATTGCAGCAAAGCTTTTGGCCATGTGCACCAGTGCTCTGGCATTTCTTGCTAGGAAAAATTAAGCCTAACTGAACTTGTCATATCTGAGCTTCTCCACTGAGGTACACATGGTCATCGGCATACTCAAGGTAAATACATGCTCCTTTCCCACACAACACACCTTTTTTCCTTTGCCAGGATACAATTCACATCAACTTGGTCCTGTTTCGTGCAATGCACTTTCTGGGTGAGTACAGCAGTTAGCCCTGCACCACTCATGGACCATCTGTTCTAGGCAATAAATATCAAGCTACTGTGATTTCCAGCAGCAGCACATTTTCTCCTCTGGTCTTCTGGACAGTATCATGAAAATTGATGTTTCCAACAGCAAATTAGAGTGTGAATTAGCCAAATAGCTTCCTTTTGGTCTCTGTCAGCCAGAGTTGAGGATGGCTTGTGGACATAATGTCATATTTCAAGATGCACAGACTGCTAGTTTAGTGCCAGAGGGCTTTGTAGCAGAGTGAGGCTTGGTGTATCATCAATAGCGCCTACTGGGAGTAAGGCCTGGAGTGAACTATCCTCACAGCTATACTCAAAGTTTATTTTAGAGGAAACTAGCTTGTTCCTTCCAAAGAAGATCTCAGGCGAACTATCAATATTGCAAAATGAATGATTGGAGGAAGTGGTACTGAAGACCCACCTTTCCCAGACCATTACATGATACCCCTAAGAGACACGTGAAAACAGGCAAATATTCAAACACTGACTTCTGTGGTGTGTTACCATGCTTTTCGGTTTCAAATAACACACTTCAATATCCAAGTAAAGAGAAGATTACTTCATTGCACCCAGGACAGTTGTGCATGAAGGGTCCAATCTTTATGCCTTCCAGAGCTGTCCATACCTTGGGGTGTGTCTTCAGACATGCTGCTTGGACTCTTGCACAAGGAGACCCTAAGCCAAATCAAGCTCAACAAGGAAGAATCCCCTGAGCACACAATTCCTTCCTCATATCCCTCTTGGATAGCCAGGGACAAAGATACTTGGACAGAGATGAAGTAACATGACCAAGGCTCCCTGACATCTTACTCCTCACCAGCTACTGGCTTGGGCCACTGATATCAGTTAGGCTTGGGAAAGCACAGGAATGGCGCTAGAGTTGTGCTAAGTTGTCCTTGTGTCTTCAGTGGGCCTGACCCTTTATATAGTCCACATTGCTTTCCTTGGCTGGTCTAGGCTGTTCTGTCCCCAAAAGCCATCACTTTCATTTGGCTTGCTTTAGTCCTTATAAATCCAAGCTGTTTATTGCACATGACATCATATTTGTCTAAAATAGCTCCATATTTGTCTGGACACTCTTTTTCCTCCATGGTCCTTAATAGTTTCCCCAAACATTTTCCTGACTTGTATTTTTTGGGCATGACTGTGTTAGGAAGAGAGAGAAAGAGGAATAGTTTGCTCTGACTACAGATATACTAGCTTATCCAGAACTAATTTTAGGAGGAGTCTGCCAACACGGGATGTCTGAGCCAGCACTTTTCATGCTGTCTGCTGATTTTTCTCCAGAGTGTAATTTTTCTAAGCAGTGTGCTGGATGTGTTCACCCTGACCAAGAGGGCATACACAGGTTTGCAGTAAGGAGTGGAGAGAGAAGATGCCATCCTGCACTGCACCAGTCCTCTTACTGCAAAGCCAGCAAAAAGTCTCTTTTTTTTTCTTGTTTTTATTTAGACAAATGTTCATGGAAACTTTTGAGGCACCCGATCATAACCACGTTGTACATACTGGAGAGCTCCTAATAATGTAAATCCATTAGGCTTAAATGATAAAAGCAGACAATAACATCATAAGACAGAAACGAAGAAGAAGCTGGCTGTTATGGGTTAGATCTATATTTAGCACCTTGGACTCAAAAGCAGTATAGAACCATGGAAATTGAAAACAGATCAGAGCATCCACTCCATACAAATGCAAGAGGTAATGCAGAAGGCAGAACAAACTGTTTTTTCCAGTATGTCTCAAAAACAGGGGGAATCAGGGGTGGGGGACAGTAAGCACTAAGTCCAAACTGAAGTGAGACCTCAGGAGGCAAAGAGAGATAGATCAAAGCTGATCCATTTAGTTGATTGTGCAGGGAGGGACACTATGACAAAGCAATCTTGCTTTCCACTCTGGCTCCTAGGCATATGGTGAGTAAATAATATGTTATTAATAACTCACAATAACCAGTCTGCTGTCATCTATTTGTATCAAACAATGTCGAGGAAGGAATTGTGCAAATTAAAAGCACAATATTCTTTAATTACAATTATAATATGAGGACACTCTGCCTTTCTTACATAATATAACATCTAAGGTAATATAAGGAACTCATAATGTGATGGGTCCCTTGTCATATACTCTAGATGTCCATACACAAAATATACCCGTCAACAAACTGTTTCTTTGTGTAGTTTGGTAAAACCTATAGAACCTGCTTGTGGGCATACCCAGGGGACTCTTCCAAGGCCAACTCTGAAGCATAAGGCCTGGATCAGGCTCTAGAGCTGGCTGTGTGCTGTGCAGGTGGGGTTAGGGGACACCACATCACTCTTGCCTGCCTGTTCAGCAAACCCTGAGTTGGAAAAGTCAGATTTCTTCAGTGGCTTGGAGGTTTCTCTACCAAGTGAGTCCTTGATATATCTCCAGAGGGTTTGCCTCTCTCCTCAGCTCAGTTGTTCTCTCTCTTGCTGAAGGTGGCTTAGGTCAGACGTCTCCACTGACCAGAACAAATGTAGTGATATAAGCATAGAGGAATGATGTCCAGGATAATCAGAGCAGCTAAAATGAGCATTTTCAAGGGTTTGACTGACTAAATCAGACTCAGATAAAATGCAGAAAAGAGTTCAATTCACCAAGGCTGAGATAAAGCTGTGAGCTGTATTTTTGATACTTTCTCTAAGTAGGATAAATTCCTCCTATAAATTAGCAGACTTCTATTTCTCTGTCTGACTCTAATAATTCTCGCTTTGCTAAAGACAAATACAGTTTTCTCCTTCCCCACTCCTAGGAATTTGTCCCAATAAATACCATCTCAGTGCAATGCAGTTATACATGTGTATAGGGAAATATTTCTTATAAAAGAACTCTTACTTACTGAGAGTACTTAAAGCCTGCACATATCACAGAATCACAGAATCATAGAATGGCCTAGGCTGGGAGGGACCTTAGAGATCGTTTAATCCAGCCTCCCTGTCATGGGCAGGGACGCCTCTCAACTAGATCAGGCAACACATGGGGACCGAGCGGGGATCAAACCCACGACCTTGGTGTTATGGAGGAAACAAAAAAAAAATCTTGTGAGTGGCAGTACTGTGTCTCTACATTCATATGCTTAAACTCAAGGATAATCATTTGGTTTAGCTGTGCATTGTACTTTGCAAAGCTCTTCCACTGTGTCCCACTGGTTAATTAGAAAATTTTAAGCCTGAAACAATTTGAGTTGTTCTATATTTAAGTCCAAGAATGACAAAGAAGTAAACATGCTTCTGGGATGAACTATTACTATTTAAAACAAAGGTGGGGATGGAAAGGGAGAGAAAGCAAGTGTGAAGTTCATATACCCTAGAGATACAGGCAAATATCATGGGGAATAACAATGGCATCTGCTGATGGTTTGGGGTCATGGGCTGCAAATTGCTAGTCTGTACAGAGAGGATTCCTAGAAGCAAGGCTTCACTTGCAGCTCAGGATGGATCTCTTGGCACAGAGCATGTGAAAACGGTGGTTGTGGCCACATCTGACTTGCCCTGTATTAATACATATGCATATACATAAAAATACAGTTCGTTGAAGCAAAAAAAGCAAGTCTTGATGCCATCAACTGACAGACCGTGCCTGGCAGTACAACAGGTTTTGCATTGATTGCCCTTCCTGGAGTGGCAGGCACTTTCTTCATCATACAGGTGCATGTACTAAAAAAGCAGCTTTTCAGACTGTTCCCACTTTCTCCTCACGTAAAGCAGCTCTTCTTCCACCAGCTCTTGCATTCTTCCCTTGTCACCCATCGCATCCTCCCTGGTACTGCCTGACATCTCTCCAGAAGCCACAGCCTGATGGAGATCCCCCTGAGCTCAGGTCTGCTTGAAGCAGAGACTCAACAGGGCTGAAAGGCTTTGGGGTGACCTTTCCCAGTGCACTGCCTGATGCTGCACGGCTCAGCTGCGTGGTCTCATGAGACAAAGTCCACAGCAGCAGGATGAGATGAAGATTTTTTTTAACTCTCTCACCTTTTCACCCTTCATCCTCCAGGAATTTTCTTCCCCATCAGCTTTATTAGCACTAGGACCAGACTGGGGAATTGATCCAGATTAAAAAAAAGGGGGAGGGAGGCGGGTTTTGGCAGATGTTACTTTAAGCCAGATCAGTTCCTTGGTTCAGTTCACAGTGTCATCCAAAGTGTACCAGGGGGCTGGGGGACTGTGCACAAGGACAGAGGTAAGGAACACTTCGGGTCAGCATGGATCCTGAGATTTTATCTCATGAAGCAATATTATGGATTTAAGCACCAGAGCAAGACACATGATTGCTTGGACGTGCCTTCAGCTCCCATAAATTGTTTTTAAGCAATGTGGTTTGAAACAATTAATTTAAAGCCACCTTCAAGAAAAACTTAAAACATTTTATATTCTGCTTCTTTAGAATATACTTCATCACCTTCTGATCTAGTCAGTCAATGTGAACGAGGCTGATTTGTTTTTTATTGGAAGTAAGGGTTAGTGATTAACAAAAAAGATAAGTTTATTGCTTGTTACAAAAACTGTTGTGAGAGATCTGAGAAATATCAGCCACATTACAGGCATGATGAGATAGCAGGCTGCAGTCACTTTTCTCCAGCCTCGTGCCTTTATGAACAAAAGTCCTCCAATAGCACTTCTGGGAAAATAAGTGGTAGAAGGTCCTAGCAAGGGCCTAGTAAGAAAAAGTAAAGAGAAGAAAGGTTTGGTTTGTACTATCAGCTACCTGCATTTCCTCTCTTTCAGCTTCGTGTGCTCATTAGCTGGCACACTTGTGTACCAATAGTAAGGCACAAGTCCAGTCACCAAATGCCATCCTCCATCCCAAATGATTTTTCAAATCCATGCATCACACTGAAGAACACCTCAGGCCATGAGGCTTCTGGTTTTCATTGTGCAGTTTCTATCGTGTACAATATGATATTTTTCATATTGTACAGCCAAGAAGGCAAAATTCAAAGCCTGTGAGAAACAAAAGGTGACACTTTGATGAAGAAGGAAGGACAATGTGTATGTTTTATATAGTTTTATTAAAACATCTACATTTGATGCCAGAGACCTCAAGAGGCTATTGATTATGAGAATATTTGATGTATATGAATAAATTACAGTGATGATTTAGAGATTCTGTCATTACAGCCCTCATGTCCCAATACTGCCCATGGCCCCATTCAGGGCTTTGCTTGCGTGGAGGAGATCCCAGCTAGCTTAGCTTTCCTGGAAGCTTAATGAAGAGCTCTCCCTACAAAGCTGAATTGCAGCATTTCGTATTTAATCCAAAACCAAAGGATAAAATCTCACCCAGTTTTCAAGACAGCTGGTTGATAACACAGTGGATTCTGTTCTGACCCGAACAGGGCTCAGTAGTCCTGCTAACGCTGCTGGCCAACAGCACTGTCCCTCATTAAGTTTTGCTAATTGTATTAGCTGCCTCTCAGCTGTTGCATGGGCACCAGCCAGGAAAGGGATAGTGACAGAAGTGACTCCAAAGCAGGAGGACTCTGTAAATGCCCTGGCACACGTAATTCTGCCTTGCCAATGGAGATAAACCAAGTGACATCTGGGGTTCTTTTCGTCCATTTTGTAATCCTGGCCAGACTCTCTTAGCCAGCTAATGGAGATTACAGCAGGAGCTGCAGCAAATTTGGGATGTAAACTCAAGTAAAATCTCCTTGCTGAGCTGTCTGTACACTGGAGCAGGAATCTGTTTGTATCGGGCAAGAGGGCTGGAGCAAAGCTTCCACAGAGGTGTCTGGCACACATATCTCCTGGGGTACCCAAGGCATCCTCCTCCTCATGCCATTGCAGACCACAGCTCTTTTTGCATCTGACCTGCTTGAGGTTCACTGGTGAGGTCAGGGCCCAGGGCAAGAATATAGAATGATGCTGGTGTGGTTATTTCAGAGCCTTCCAGGCGATGCAGGATGCACTATATGGCAACAGGAACCAGCTGAGCAGAGTTCCAGAGCACCCATGTGAGCAAGCTCACAGAATCACAGAATCACAGAATGTCAGGGGTTGGAAGTGATCTCAAAAGATCATCTAGTCCAGCCTTCCTGTCAGAGCAGCTCAATCGCCCTGGTGTGCAACCAGCCAGAGCCCTGGTGGGATCCTCTGCTTCCTTCATACCACCTCTCAGCAAGGGGCTGCATAGTCCCTGTCTCTCCCCATGCCTGCAGCAAAGGAAACAGTTAGTGGCAGGAGAGAGAAAAAGAGCCTCAACATCATAAGGCATCCTGATAACACAGGGGCTGAGACCTTCTCCGGGGATGTGGCACCAAGTTCCTTCCATGGCTCAGACAGGAGTCACTAATAATGGGGTGACAAATGAGTTGACCAGGCTAAGAACTGCAGTCTGGGCTCAGGCTTAGCAGCAGAGTGAGGTGCAAACCTTGTGCAAACCTTTTCAAGTCGATGATGCCCAAACCACACGCATCCTGCCTGCATTTAATCAAAGGCTCACTCAGCAGCTTCCTCTCCCTGTAAGTTACCTGGGACCACAGTTCCTCCCCAGGCTCCGCGTGGGAAACCCATCAGCACATGGACCAGCCAGCAGACATCTGCTCCCTGTGAAGTTGCCCCAAGCCAGACAGGCACAAGCCACATCCACAACAGCCACATCACCTCATTAGCACTCTGACACCATGCCCTGGTGAGTAATGTCTGCTGGAGCTAACAAGTGATGCACCTGTGCCCTCAGCCACACCTGTACCAGGTTCAGGATGCCCTTGGGTGACCAACAGGAAAGGATGGTGAGGAATGAGTGTCTCAGTCAAAGAGCCTGACTCCCAAAATCTGCCAGGTTATCTAGTGCCTTTTGTCTTCCATTTCCCAGACTTGGAAAATCAGAGTACTAAGGGTGTGTGTCTATGTCTCATAGACACCCTTATAAAGACCCTGGCAAAGGTCTACCACCGCAAGACAGCACTAACCTGGGCTTGCTTCAGCCATAGGCACAGATTCCCCTTGGATCTGGCCACCAGCCCTCTCAGAAACTCAGGAACATCTCAGATGGCCCTTAATGCATCTGAGAGCTCCCCAAGAACTCTGGAGTGGTTCAGCTTGGGTCCACAGCAGACAACAGCACCATGAGCCTGTGACACAGCAGCAAAGCCAAAAACACACACCCAAATTCAAAGCACTGTTGCAGCAGGGGTGACATCAGCATCTACACATTTTTCTGCTTAAAAGGAAAATAAAAAAATTGACCCAACAGTTATCACTTTCCAGGAAAGGTACTTAGGACCAGCACGTGGCACCTTATCAAGCGGGTGTATGAACCACCGTCCTCACAGTGATGCAGCCACTGATCTTTGCTCTGACTCATTAGCAGAGCATGTTCATCCCATGCAAGGTGCTGATGTTGGCACAGGTCTGAAGATCCTTGCTATGGGGCTGGTGAACCTGGTGCACTTGCTCTTGTAGATGTTTTGTTCAGGGGGGTTAATAGTTAAATCTAATGGGTAGGCTGCATGAGTCTGTCTCAAACCCTGTTTGCTTGCTCCTGTGGTCCTGGTTATGTTGGTTCTATGGAGGTGTTGCAGAGAGAAGACAGGCTTTAACAGTCATGGGTTAGCAGAGGCAGCAGTTGTCATGTAGAGGTCTTTGTGTTGGCTCCAAAGGAAGTTCTCAGTAGGATAAACTCCTCCTGGGGGGAATTTCTGCACAAGCCACGCCTAACCTGCTTCTGAAATCAAAATTAGGGACAAGGGAGCCAGGTGGGATTTAACCCACAGGTGACATCACAGAGGATGAGAAGTTGGAGAGCATGTATTGCTCTTGGCATTTCTATGGCACCCAGCATCTCAGGGAGTGTGTGGTTGTGCGTAGCACAAGGTAGCTGTGAGCTGTGCTGCCTAAAGGCCATACTGTTGGGCGGGAGGAGAAGGCAGCCAGGGAGCAAGACCTGAAAAAACAGCCCTGATGGCTGTGGGAAAGCAAGCAAGGTTTGGGGTCTGTTCAGCCTGGAGAAGAGAAGGCTCCAAGGAGACCTTATAGCAGCCTTCCAGTGCCTGAAGGGGGCCTACAGGAAAGCTGGGGAGGGTCTTTCTATAAGGGCCTGTGGTGATAGGACAAGAGGCAGTGGTTTTAAACTACAGGAAGGTAGATTTAGATTAGACATTAGGAAGTTCTTTACTGTGAGAGTGCTGAGGCACTGGAACAGGTTGCCCAGGGAAGTTGTGGATGTCTCATCCCTGGAAGTGTTCAATACCAGTCTGGATGGGGCTTTGAGCAACCTGTTCTAGTGTGAGATGTTCCCATCCACGGTGGAGTTGTTGGAACTAGCTGATCGTTAAGGTCCCTTCCAACTCAAACCGTTCTATGATTCTATGAGGGCAGGAGGGAGCGAGCTCGGAGACATCCCTCTCAGCCGACGCTGCATCCCCACTGCTCCTGCAGGTGTCTTCTCCTCACAGCAGCAGGACTCGGGGAAAGGATTGCTACACCCATAGCCTCCTCCAGACCTCAGCCTCAGCTCTGGAAATGGTGCCTTGACCTGGGATCCTCGTAGATGGATTAGCTTTACACCCAGCCTTCCTGAAACTCAACATATGGTTTACCCCTGATCTGCCTGGTGCACTGATCCTCTGATAAAGTTGTATATGAATATATACGAACCAAAATGTTAACTATTAAATGAGCAGATGTTCTCTAACTTTGCTGCAGGAATGTGCTGATTCTTGGAGAGATGGAAAAGGACAGAAACATTCTGTCTGAATGACAATACTGATTTACTAAGAATGAAGAAATATAATAAACACAATTAGAAAAGTTAAAAATATTCAGCTGAAATATTTTCCTGACCACAAAATGAGGGGCTTATCAAATGTTTGTTCAAAAAGTTTTAATTTTGAATAAGAGAGAAATTTTTAACTAAAAATAGAATTTTCATTTCATATAATCAAAACTTTAATTTTGCTTTCCAAATTCTCCCTTAAAAACCAAAGTTTGTTTCCTTCTCAGGTTGTCCATATAAGTTCCATGTGAAAAGGAGAAAAGACTAATGCCTAAGCAACAGGTAGAGGAGAACTTCTCACCTTTTCCAACATTGAAAGAAAATAGGAGAAAAGAAGGGCACAAACCGATGGGCAACGTTCATTCCTTTGAAACTAACAAAAGCAGGAAAAGACAGGATGAAGAAAAACCTGGGTAAGAAACGGTTTGAGTTTTCAGTCACCTGACTGCAACTACAATCAGAAACACCTTTTTGATTTTTAAGCCCAGAAGAATTTCTCAGCAAAACATACTTTTAAGATATGCTTCATCTTACTGTAATGATAGGGACCACACAGATTAAAGGAGGGTCTGCCAGGTATTAGGGGAGTTGATAAGCTCATAGTAAGAAGATAACATGGAAAACCTTGATGGAATAGTGGCTGTGCAGTTGTTGCTGGAGGAAGGGTTGACCAACCTTTTGCAAAAGCTGCTTCTCCTGCACACACTTTCCCCTTCACTTCCATTCGTACATCTTTCCCCTGCCTCTGCCAACCCTTCCCATCTTCCAGTCAGAAGCCCCTTTTAATTTCTCCAGTCCTGCCAGCTCATGGAGAGCAGCCTCTGCCAGCTTTGCAAGTAGCCCCATGCAAAGTCCCATCCAAGCTGGGCTTTGGTCTCCCGCCCCCACGGGAATCAACCAAGAGCTGGGCACCAGATGTCTTTCATCACCTGAGAAGGTCTCGTGCTTCCCAGGAGCAATGGGACAGGCTTTCCAAGGAGAATATGAGAAGGGATTTGTTTTAGGGAGGTGTCTGTCTGCTCAGAGGAGTCAGCAAAATCTCCCTGGGGAGTGTGGTCTCTGGAGTCTCAAGCCAGCATTGCAGCAGGGAGAAATTTAACAGTGCAAGCAGGAGTAACTGCTGCACTAATTGAAAATGACTTTAGGGGAATATAGGTCAACAGAACATAATCTGTCCTGCAGTTTGGCTGCGATACAAAAGTTTGTACCTCTGACACGAGTGCTACCACAGGAGTTTCAGGGATTGTGCATAGTTAAAACAGAGGATTACGTCGCATCCTGCGAGGGTAGGAGTGGTGCTAGCAGCCAGAGTTAAGAGTCAGAGCCAGATGATCGTCCAGCTCCTGCGCCTTCTCTGCGGAAAACAGGGTGCCTTTCTTCTCTGCCACTCGCTGTTCCCGGCACCAGCTGACGAGGCATCTCTTTCTCCCCCGGTTGGTACAAAATAGGTGGCCGTCTTCCAGAAAAGGCACAAATCTTCTTTGACAAGCAGTGATATTAATGGGGATTAGGGAATGCAAGAGCCACTGCCAGAACTGACCAAAGGATGCAGCCTGGGCTGCCCAGCACTGGAAACGGTTTAATCAAGATTAGAGGTTACATTGAGGACAGGGCTGTATTTTCAACCCGTCATGAAACTACTCGTTCAGACCAAGGGTTTCTGAGCAACTGGCAACCTGTGATATGTGGGGACTTACACCAACACCAGTCCTCCCTAACCTCAGGAATGGGGTGCAGTGATGGAAAGAGAGCATCATGGCTGGCAAGGCACCTTGTGGAGGAATCACCACTGCTGGCTTGTATTGCTTCCCAAGATTAGGTGGGATCACATCACAAGATATTCTCCTCTCAGGGCTCCCTCAGCATGTGGAGAGCAGGCAGAGCTGCCCCTTGTTTTCAAACCCCACGGAAACCTCCCCATCAGGCAGAGGGTTTCCACTCCCTCAGAAGCAGTGAGTTTGGTGACTTACAAATAGGATCCATCCCCACTTCCTCATCTCCATCTCTGTCCTCTGAACAGTAAGTCCTTATGACATCCCCAAGTTTAAGCCTGGACCTGTGCAGGCAGTGAAAGAGAGGACCTGCAAATAATAAAATCCCACGTCAGTCGAATTTGTGTTCTTCAGTGTTTTACCAAGATTATTTTCTAGAGGCATTCAAAATATTTTTTTCTTATATTTGATCTCTTTTACCTCTAAAAGATAATCAGGAAAATTTGCAAGCAATTTGTTTGTGGGATGAGAAGTGATAGATTGCTAACAGCCACTGTCTGAGCATCACGATCACATCTGGGGCTTGGACATAAATTTGTGATGCTTCAAGTTTTGATCTCTTGAAGTCATGCCTGTGTTAACATAGTGACAAGATCTTATTCAAAGAGTTAGAAAAAGTGAAACCTTTGGCTTTTGTGAGAGGTATAACAATTTCTCTGGCTGCCACATACTGTGGATAAATTCATTAAAACAGGCTGCTCAGGTGCCATTTTAGCTTTGGCAAAGTGGGTCTCGGCACAGTGAGTAAAACCCACCTGAGGAGCTGAGGAAACATTCAGGCTGAGTTTTCTTCACCCCAGCTGGGCTGCTGCTGGCACCACAGCTGAAGCGGCTGCAGGATAACGTACGTGCACATCGATGGGTGTGCACATACCACCATGTGTGTGGTGATGATCCTCTGTGCATTTTAAAACACCAACCACCCATGTCATACACTGAACGATGAAAACAGTAACACACAAAGTTACACGCTGACTCTTGTCTGGATTCAAAGTTGGTTACACCCAGCCTTTTGGTGTCCTGCAGTTTCAAATGAAGGTTTTCTTCCTCCTCCTTAGAAGTGCCTTTGTAGACAAACAGAAAGCAGAAAAGAGAAAGGAAAATGGACAAAAAGGAATGGTTCAAGGCATCCACCGAACTCAGTTGGCTCTGGTTATTAGGTGTCTTGTTATGCTGTATCAATGATATGTGGACAGCCATTAAATACATGTGCAAATAATCACAACTATTGAGCCCCTCACAGATTATAGGAAGAAAAATTGCCTGTGTGAGATTGCCACAGGACATGCCTTATTTTCTGGTCTGTATTCATTATTCTCTTGTTTAAAAATTTCATTTACGTAGTCAGAAACAATGCCATGAGATCTAGGCCAGCAACCGCACACTCGAAGTAACCAGGGAGAAAAGCCAAAGCAAATATTCCTGGATTCTGCAATACACAGTACACACTGGGTAATTATCCAGCTGAAACATTCAGAGAATAACAAAATCAGTATTAAAAAAAAAATTTAAAAGTCAAGATTGGTCCATGAGCCATTCATTGGCCAAATGTTGAATTAACAAATTATGATTTTGAATGAGTTGCTTGCAGGGGTCTATTCAGCACTGTGGGGGCTGCAGGTCCTTTCCCACTGCTGGTGCTTGCCAGAGGGGCAGTGGGTGCCAGAACAGGACACCCTTCCTGACGGCACGTGACAACAACCTTGACTGTTTCAGCATAGTCTGCAACGCAGAGAGCTCCAAAACTCTGTTGCTGAGGATGAAAACTGCCCTGAAAACCCCAAGATGTCACCCTGCAAAGCAGCATCTGGGCTTGTGCCAGCCACGTCGTGCTGGACCTACTCCCACATGCTTCACTTCCTTCAGTGAAGTACATTTGGTCCCTCCTCAGCCTGCTGGTATAAATACACCCTGTGCACAAAAACACCCTGTTTGTCCTCCTCGCTCCCACCAGCTCTCACCTTCTCCAAATATGGTCTCTCTCTTGTGCCCCACTCCAACATCCCTGTTCTGGTCTTCCTCCTGGGCTGAGCAACGTTGGCTTTGCAGTGCAGTCTAAAGGAATCACAAGAAGTGGTCATGCAGCTGCTGAGAAATGAAATGCCATGATAGCTTGAAGGCATAGGAGAGGGCAAGGGTCAAGTGGATTACCCTCCTCATACAGCTCACAGGTTTTCCGTTTGGAAAATCCCCCTCCAGTTATCAGTAAGGCAAGTAACTACAGAGATAGCAAAGACAATTCCCTCTCAAGCTAGCACCTCCTACCTCCTCCCTCTGTCCCTACCTCCCAGCAGCCTCCACCACCAAAAACCTCTGTGTAGCTTACTGTAAAGCAGGTTACAATTTCTAATACCAGTATAATTTAAATAGAGGGAGGGACGTGCTCTTCCATGGACTCAGGGTGCAGGTTCTAAATAACGTGGTCTGAATAATTCTATCATGTAAGAATACACAATTGTCTCTGGTTTACCTTTGAGAAAATAGAGGTGGAAAGACATTTCCCCAAGATATGCACTGGAGTGAATGAAAAAGACAGGATCTAGACTCATTCTTCCAGGGTCCTGTGCTTTAAACTAACATATTAGCCTACTAACAGATAAATTGTTCTTAAAAAACAAAACAAACAAACAAACAAACAAAAAAACTAAACCCAAACCAATTCCCAGCTCTTATTAATTCAATGCATCTCAGCATTGAGATCTTAGCATCCCGTTACAAAATTTTCTTTGCCTATTGCTCCATTTTCAAATGGTCTTCCCTGTACTGTAATTACTTTAGACTATCATATAGAAGAAGAAAATCTATTATCTACACTAAAAAACGAAAAAGTAGAAAATATTTTTTTTAAGTTAAATGAAATTTTTCCTCACTAAATTCTGCCATGAAATCCTAGATAGCTGCACCAAAGCCACTGCGATTGATATGAATGAAAGTTGCCAGTGGATAGACATGAGTCCCTTTGGTCTCTGAAGCACATGATCTGCCCACTGTAGAGATGCATATCTAGCAGAGCACTGTGATGATTTGTATTTAACACTCCAGAATAGCCCATCAGGCATCCTGAAACAAAGAGAAAAGAGAATAAAAACTGACATGACAGGAGGAGATAATTTTTTCCTGAGGCAGACATGAATCTAATATAGCACATCGATCAGGGGCTGCTAACTCATCTGCGCTCCTAATATTTACATTGATATCATTGCAGGAATCTTTCAGCTCGTCTTAGTCTTTCAACAGACCTGGGATGTGCAGGTTTGTTTACCTACAAACCTTCTGGTGAGTTGTGAAGCAGTTTTGTTTGTGCGCTTTGTTTTTATAATGCTCCGCTCATCTCTGTTCTGCTAGTACACAGAGCAAAACCTCCTTGCAGTCTGGCATGATTCCATTTCTCAGTTTTTCTCTTCCAGTAGCAGTTTTGAACTCAGGCAGTTCATGGTTATTCCTGATTTTCCCAATTTACATGCTGTTGCACAGAGCTGCAGCTTGGTCTTCATTACTGAGAGAAATCCATGCTTTGAAAGAGGAGTATGGACATTCAGCCATCTCCAGCCAACAAGCATCTCTGGAGAAGAAAAGCAACAGGGTTAAACTACGAGACCTTATCCAGAACCACCTTCTTGAGCCAGTTTCACTGCAGATGAAACACCTCTGAAATGGGTGCAATTGCACATGTTCAAAATCAGAATAATGCAGATGTGTACCCATCTTCCCAGTAACCCATCTGAGGGTTGCCCTAGGGCAAACACCTTTGAAAGTCCGCCCAGGGAAAGACAGATCACAGCCCTGCAACTCACAGTAATAGGAGAAAACAACAGATCAAAGGTTTCCCCTTAATCTGTTTTGATCTGTGTTCTCCTGTCTCAGTTCACAAGGCCTACTTCTGTGCATGGCTGGAGGGGACTGTCCAGCATTTGTGCTTTTATTGTCTAGGAGACTTAGTCTCCAGCCTGAGTTTAGTCCAACACACATTTTACCATTTGCTCTATTTCCTGTGTGCCTGAGAGATCATTTATCTACATGTAAAAATATAAAGTGAAGATTTACATATGCTTACACAGCCTATTTCTGTTATTATTTGTTAAACACTGAGAATTTCCTTGGCATAATACAGGGCCCAGAGTGAAGACATATCAAGCCCTGAAGCCGTGCTTCATGAGAAATGCACCCAAAATGGCTATTCTGGATGAAAGAGCAGTGTTAGGAATTTCAAACCACTTCCCTTCCTTGGAGTTCTGAGCAGATTCATGACATTTCTGGCAATGCAGCTTGAAGAACCATTCACAGAAATTTGTGCTGCAGTCATCACAAAAGCTTTCTTTTCTTGCCCCTGAAAAACCTGATTTTCAGTGCAAAATATACATTCCAGCAAATTTAAGATTGTCCGTAAAGATTCCGGAATGCAATTTCAGAAACAAATGATAATGAGAAAATGTTACTACTCTTTTTTTTTTCAGTTGACAGCTATAATAATGTTGATTGTTCATGAAGAAGTCCGCTTCTCAGTGAAACATTTAAAATTAATTTTTCCCTTTCTCTTCTCTTGTGTTATTCTTCTCAGCCTGCGTCTCCCATCTCTGAGGTGAGGGCTGCAGCACAACATGGCTGAACTGAAGCTCCTGGTCTTCTTTCCCCTCTCTTCCTTTCTTGGTTTCCATCCTCTGCCCTTCTGTTTCCTTGTTTCTCATGGCGACAAGGGTGGGCAGTGGCTGGATGCTGTCCCGGACTTGGAGGACACTGTGTGGCTGTTCATGCCTTCTCTTACAGTCCCACACCATGTGCAAAGGAGGATTTGTGTCATGTCCCTTGACGTGTCTAAAATACAGATATCTGTATCTCTGCTATGTGTCTGAAGCTCCTCTCAGAACGAGTAGGAAGAAACAGGCATGTATAAAGGGTAATTCACCTCTTCCTAGGTAGGTTAGTGCCCAAAATAGGTCAGATGAATCATGCCTTCAAAGTGCTGCACTCTGCTGACCACGAAGAGAGTCTAGATGACTAAATGATTGATGTTAGCTGAGACGGATCCTCTCCTCAGCATATTTCCTTTATGCCATTGTCCTGCCTATTCCGCTGGTGCTCACAGCACACATTATCCTCCTGAATGATCTCTCTTCTAGCTCCCATTCTATATGAATGGCAATGTCCAAAGAAATGGTATCTTTCCCTCAGCTGCTACTCTGAAGCAATTCCCAAGCTTGAGCTTTCTTCTGAGATAACTCACTGATGTAGTATTTCATGGAACGCTTTCCACAAATCACCTGCGAAAGCTCCTAGCTTATATTTCACATCTCTTCTCAAAACTCACCTCTACCAGGATGCATACACTGTAGATTGCCTATTGCTAAGAGCTAAGTGGGTGGTCTGTTGGGAATCATTAAAATTCTCCCTCTTGTACATTAACCTCCCCCCCCAAAAACTTTTAGGAGTGAAACCTGCTATTATCTGTCAGTGCTGGCAGAGCCATGAACTAGAGCCACTCGAATCTACAGGGTAGGTTTATACAACTGTTTACAATAGCTTTCTGACACTGCATGAATGGCCGCATAAATTACAGTGCAGAAATAGATCAACAAGCTAAAGTGGCTTTACTTCTTTAAACAGCTCTTACAGGCACCAATGCTCCGCAACGGATTTAAAGAAGTCTTTTCTTCTTACTCCTCCACCTTCCTCATTTTAAGCAGGCAGCAGTGAATGGAATAGCACATTGTGAAACTCCATTGCCTCTTTATCAAGTTATAGCACTAGAGAAAAGATGAAAATCCAAGTGAAAATCACTCCTGTTTCCAGTCTCACCCTGCCTTGGACTTGTCCCTAATAGCTGAAAGGGATTAAGGTCTTAAATAAGCTGCTGACAAAACCACTGTACAATAAGACCAGTTGGTAACACTGAGAGGAGATGTTCAGCTTTGTTTTAATTCAGGTTCATAGAGGGTCTGACTGAAATAAAACTATTCTTTTTGCCCGTAAATAAATGCAAAGCCTGATCCAGTTGCAGGAACTCCCAGCACAGGGTTGAGGCTTGAAGAGAGTGATTTCTGGAAGCAGCTCTTCCCATGTGGGCACAGCGGGTGCAGGCAAATGCCTGCTTTGGCAGGAAGAAGGCTTGTTAGTCTGAAGTGTCAAGTGCCCACACATCTCGTGGAAATCCATCGGAGCTGGGAAAGGTCTTTGCCTTTGCGACTCAGCCCATGAGCAGCATGCTCCTGCAAGAGGCTGAGAGCTCACAGACAAGTTGCTTTGTGCTTTCATCTCCCATAAAAAGGCAACAGTAGAGGTCAAGCTATTGCTGCAGCCCCCAGGCATGCCTGCTGGCACCAGGACATGGCTGTAGCAGCTGGTAGAGGGTCCTACATCAAAGTGAGTATACAGGGGCAAGCATGAAGCTGAAATAGTGCTGAAAGTATTAGGCAGGACAGCAAAAGCACAAAGGCCTGTACTGTGGCCCTTGTACTCTAACATTGTATAGACTAGGGAGAGAATAAGCTCAAAGAGAAGAAAGACAATTCAATTTTGTATACAAGAGGAGGAAGCAAGGAATTCTAGGAAAAGGATTAAACCATCTACCTACCAGTCTTCAAGAGTAAAATATATCTGTAGAAGGTGCCCAAAATATCTTTCAATGTCAGCATGTTTTGCTCAGTACAACCTGGTGCAAAGTACTGAAGAAAAGTCACTGCAGTTGTTGCCAGTTGCCCTTCTGTTGCAATTTAGAAAGCCAAGGCCAGCTCTGTGGGAGGATTAACCAGTACAAGCCAAGGACCAGCATCCTTTGCTCCTATTTGAAGCCCACGTTGCAGGTCTTCTCACCACATGGGTGGTAAGAACCATCTGGCCTCACTTAGACATTTATAGGAAACACGTCCAGGTCAGAGCAAGTTGTTTCCAGGCTATTTTTCTAATTGAGAAGGGGAGAGAGGTACCTCCAGAGGAAAAACCATCACAACCTAAAATAAGCTCGGCCAAATGAGCCTCGCTTTCCATAGATGGTAAGGGAAACCTCAGACTTTGCCATCCTGTGAGTGGCATGATAAATCCCACTCACAGTACCCAAGTCTTCCACAACTTCCCAGTACCACTGCTGAGCCTATTAACTGTGGTTGTTACTGTGTTTCGGAAACTGCTACCCAAACAGATGAGATTCTCAACATCAGCATCTTCCCTGCATAACCATTCACTCAGGACTATGCTCAGGTCCATGTCAGGACCAAAACCTTACTTCTGCCTCAGCTTTGGGAGCCTGACACCTCTTTTATTTTTTATGGTTATCTTGGTGCATGTGCTGTCCTAGATGAAAAGGCCCAACCCTGGCACTAAAGAGGAAAGGTATCCATATGAGATGCTGTCCGCAGCCTGCCCCTTCCTCTCCTCTCCAGCTAAACAGTCTGGGGGCTCCTAGAGAGACAGCAGCTGTAAGGATCACTTTTCAGGTTCCACCTGGCAGCACTAATGTGTGCCTTCAACTCTTACCCACAGCCCAATATGTGGGCTTAAAAATGTATTGCAAGCACACACATCACCTGAGACTTCAAGCTGCTTTTGCTGATGTCTCATTAAGCTGCAAGGTGATAACTGTCAGTGATAACAACTGTGAAATCCACAGTGACCTGACACATCTGGAGTCAATGAGTACTTGTGTGATGCTTTTGCCTGTGGCCTTATGCTACCTGCATAGAAACATTAGGTTAAAATAAACAGAAAACCAGGAAAGCTCTTTGTTACCAGGCAGGCACTGAGCAAAGTGCTTTTTCCCTTTGATAATTTACTCTGCAGTTTTCAGGTTTGTTAGTTGTTTGGGGGTCATGTTGTTTCAATGTCTCTTCCCCGAGAATAAATATGGTATGAAAAGTCTCCTAATGGACCCCTGTAGACAGAGTCTAACTCTGGGTCATGGAAGCAGCTGGTAAACATATTCACAAGCTATAATATCCACATGACAAACCTCGATACAGGCTCACGCCCCATTAGCATCACCGTCAGCATTCTCCCTGTGCTTCTAATGGCAGGATGAGAGACCCTGGGGAGCCAAGAAGAGAGGTCCCTGCCATGCATCTGGGTACACCCAGCAGTAGGGACCAGGGCTGGGGAGTCACCTGCAAGCAGTGGGACTTCCCAACCCTTTGCAGAAGCTAAATCCAGCACTGGGCATTAAAAGAGAGAAGAGACAAGCAGAGCCTGGGACCAGTGCTGGTACTGTAAACTGTAAGAATAGGTCAAGCTGTCAGCTGTTATTAAACTTAGCAAAAAAACGTATCTGCCAGTTCAGCCTCAATTAATTCATAAGGTGTTTGTTTGGGAGCCTTCTTATTACACTGTGGAATTACTGGCCCTATCTCCAGCCTGGCTAACCTGCCTGTCTCTCCTCCTGCGCCATTTAAATGTCAGTTATATTTTTGTGGTTGACTGGTTAGTGAAAGCATGAATGAATAAGTGTTTGTGCTAACTGATCTACATGAAGATGCCTCATTAAGCAGAAATGGACATGGGATGATATGATTTTGATGAGGTCTTGGCTTGCCTTTGTAAACATATTTTCTGCTAAAGAAGTGGTGAGAAACATGACATGCTAAGTTTGAACCTGTTCTCTCCATTTGAGTCCCTTGTTTGACGTGTATCAAATAAAGAAGCACTTCCAGAAACTGAAGATATCATACATTGAAGACAAAAACAAAGGACCAAATTCCTTTATTTATGGTGACCAGCATACTGCAAGTAAGTCATTCCAGCTTGTTACTGAATGACATTATATTTCTGACATAAAATCTATTCCCTTGCTTCTTCAAGGACAAGAGGACCCTAAAACACAATTGTATTTGAGTCTGTAATGTTAGCTAAGATGGTATTAAGGCTAGGCACCAGGGAACAGGCCCTCAAGACCATACTAGCATGGCAATGCCTTGCTCCTCATCATCCTACTGCTGCCTAGTGAATTGTCAACCCTCAGCCAAGAAACCAGGCTCGCCCCATACAAGGCCTGGGGGAAGCTGGGCACTCCATGTATATTCTTAGCCCTTCCTAGGGCTATGAAGGAGCAGAGTTCCTGGACCCCAGCAATACTGCTCAGTTCCCTGCTGTGCTTTGGTCCCTCCAACTAGCTGTCTCCAAGCCAAATCTACTACCCAGGAGAACAGCACTAAGGAATGGGTCTTCAAAACAGCCCATTGCCTGGGAGCCTAGGTTCAGGTGCTGACTCAGAAAACGTAGACACAGACATCAAAACCAGCCAAAATGCAGCTGGTGGGACTGAAACTCCAAAGCAAGACCAAGAAAAGATCTCCCTTTGCTTGGGACCCTACAGCACGGATGTGAGGGAAATACAGACTCAAACTTTTGTGCTGAGTCAGAGCAGAGGTTTGACTCAGTTCTGAAGTCTCCAAGAGTCATTACAAAGCCATGTGCTGTGGTGGGAAAGAATGGCTCTAAGGCTCTCTTGTTGGAGCTGTTTGATTTTATATATGCAATTAAATATTCATTGGACCAAAGAGGAAGATTGATCAACTGATCAAATATTTAGAGAAACCAAAATGAGAAACAGGACTTGTTTAAACTGGGGGAATATGGATCCAGATGTGCACTTTGGCCATATCCCAATCCTACGTAGCGAAAATTTCCAGCAATAACCTCCTATTTTTCCTGTCAGCCACAGAAGGAAAACCTGGCTCTGCAGGCCAGACAACTCTCATCACAGACACTGGCTAGAATCCTGCTGATAACAAATGGGTGATCAGAATTTGAATCATATCACAGAATCACAGAGTACCAGGTTGGAAGGGACCTCAAGGATCATCTCGTTGAACCTTTCTTGGCAAAAGCACAGTCTAGACAACATGGACCAACACCCTGTTCAGCTGAATCTTAAAAGTGTCCAATATTGGGGAATCCACCACTTCCCTGAGGATATTATTCCAGTGCCTGATTGTTTTCATCGTGAAAAATTTTCCTCTTTTGTCCAGTCGGAATCTCCCTGGGCATAACATGTACCCCTTACCTCCGTCTTTTCCATGTGACTCCTTGTAAAAAGAGAGTCTCCATCTTCTTTGCAGTCACCCTTCAAATACTGGAATATGATGATAAGGTTGCCCCTAGGTCTTCTTTTCTCAAGGCTGAACAAACCCAAGTCTCTTAGCACCTTCCCAATCCTTTGGTCATGGTGTCCAAGAAGGCCAATGGCATCCTGGCCCATATCAGGAATAGTGTTGTCAGCAGGAGTGATCATTCCCTTGTACTTGGCTGGGATCAGGCCAGTACTCAAGGGTACTGTGTCCAGTTTTGGGCTCCTCACTAGAAGAGGGATATTGAGGTGCTGGCGAGGGTACAGAGGTGGCTACCAAGCTGGTAAAGGATGTGGAGCATGGGTCAGACAAGGAACAGCTGAGGAATCTGGGGCTGTTTACCCTGGAGAAGAGGAGACTGAGGGGAGACTGTATGTCTTTCTACAACTACCTGAAGGGAGGTTGTAGAGAGGCGGGAGTTGGTCTGTTCTCCCTAGTGGAGAGTGATAGGAAGAAGGGAAATGGATTTAAATTGCACCAGGGGAGGTTCAGGTTAGATATTAGGAAGAATTTTTGTACTTGAGTGGTTGTCAGCCATTGGAATAGGCTGCCCAGGGAGGTGGTTGAGTCACCGTCCCTGGAGGTGTTTAAGGAACAGGTGGATGTTGTGCTGAGGGAGATGGTTTAATGGCGTTGATAAGGTGAACATAGGTTGGACTCGATGATCTTCCAACAGAAACTAGTCTATGATTCTATGTGTGTGGCCCTTCTTTGGACCCTTTCCAGCCTTCCCACATCTTTTTTGTACAGCAGGAACCAAAACTGAACACAGTATTCCAGATGTAGCCTGACAAGCGCTAGGTAGAGTGGGATGATAACTTCATCATCTCAGTTAGTGATGCCCTCATCAACTCAACCCAGCATCTTGTTGGCTTCCTCGATGGACAATTGCATAGATCCACAGGTCAGCACAGATCAAGGCCTGCGATTCCTACTTGAAATCAAGCAGAAAGGAGACTTCAAAAAGGGTGAACCGGCAGGATTGCCTCAGGTACTGATCTGTTCTGAACAGTCAGGTGGATGTAATAATGCATTCAGACAGAGAGATGTCAAGGACTTGCACTTAATGTCCCTCCCAAAAAATTAGCAACACAAATGAGGAAGAATTTCAGAAACAACTGTCTCAATAGCAGCCCAATACCAATAGACACTAAGAAGATTCCTTCTTCTCCTGTGGTCAAGGGATATCTGCCTCAGGCCTCCTCTGGAAGCAGGCCCAAGCAGATGACTTTCGCAGCCCACATAAGCTACCACGTTTAAATTCTTTCAGACCAAGAAAGTTTGCAGGGTCTAGAACCTTCCCACAAAAGAAGGTGTCTCCAACCCTTCTGAAAAAAGCAATATCCACTCTCATCCAGGCAAAGCACGCATTGAGTAGAATGAGGAGGAATAGTAAAAGCCTTCAGAAAATAGCTAATGGTTTCCAAGTCTTTCCCTTGTTCATTTTCACAGACCCTGTCTTTCTTCAGGGGAAAAAAATGTCCTTTTTAAGTGTGCCTGACCCTGGGCTCTCCTCCTACAAACATTGATTCAGAGAGGTTCTTTGCTGTTATTTATTCTCAACTAACAACTGAACTGGCACGGCTCTGAAGAAAGGGTATCCCAAAAGCCCAGAGTCTGCAGGCATTCCCGTTCCCTGCCCATATTCTTCCTGTCCTTGGCTAACAGTGAATTGCTACAAAACCTCCTTTTTAGTTTAGCTGGGCAGAACCAAGACTGTGCAGCCTGCACGTATCTTCTTTCTATGCTTTCTGAGGCCAGATGTATGAGTTTGTTCCTTCACATATATAGTACTGAAATCTGACCAGACTTGCAAGGCATTATCTAGTCACGTATCTCTGGCACATATAGCTGCCTATGTTTATATATACGCACACGCACATATATTTGTGTATGCCTATGGCTTCCTAGTATATGGAACATGCCCATGCACATTGTCTGACATCGAAGCCATCCTGCAGAGAAGATCCTGTAGCATCCTCTTAAGCCCTCACGCTCCCATGTGTAAGCACTGGGAGGTCTGGAAGGGTGAAAACTCATGAAGGCTCCACCATTCCCTGGACCAGTCCAGCAGTTTTGCAGAATAGACAGTCACGCTCCAATGTCCAAAGTAATCTGACACTTTGTTTAATTTGCCAGTCTAGGGACAGCCTGTGAGATCCAAGTCACAACTGACTCCTAACTGAATTGAACCCGAAGCTCAATACAGCAGAAGGAGCCAAGAAAACTTTCCTCAAGAGACTGGTGCCATTTGCTAGAGTGAGAAATGTGGGTCCAGAGCATTTCAGATGCTCGGGCTCAACACAGCCCACAGCAGAGCAGTTGATAAAGTTTTCACACTTGTAGCTCAACACGTGGCTGCACATGTTTGTGGCTAAAAATGTGCTTTCTCTGTAATGAAAATGGAATCAATAACCAATCAAGCCAGCATGTGCTTCTGTGGAACAGCTTAAAATAGGGTTTCTTTCTTTCTTAGCAACTGCTCGCAGTGAGCGCAACCTTTCATTTCTTCCACAGAGCTGAAAAGAGCTCTGCAATCACATCATCACAGCACAAGGCAGTCACAAATATTTCACGTCTTATAAAACCAGAGAAATGCAGGGAACTGAAAGGCAGCAAACCACTCTATACAATAGAAAAGAAAAAAAACCCAAAACCCTATGCCAACAGAGCAGCAGTAGAACCATCAAACTAAGCACTCCAGAAGTGAAGAGCGTGTAAATTAAGGTTGCTTGTGTAATATTATTTCATTCCCTCACCTCCCTCTGTACATTTGCATCCTGCAACAGCCTTTAATTATAAGAACTGCATTCTATTTTTTACCATATACCCTTCTTTCTGTTCGCAGCACTTGATTAACAAACAGCTATTCAATATCTTGTTTTCCTCTCCAGCACATTGTCTCATGCTTCATCTTTACTGCTCAAACCCTGATCTGGAGTCAGAAGTCTCCATGGATCATATAGGGATGGATTTTTTTATAGATGTTTATCACTTGGCCAAATTTAGGTAGGTTTTCCAAAGGAGATGAAGAGGTCAGGTGTGCAACACGAGCTCACTGACCCCAGTTCCCTGCTCCAGGTTGTAATAGCATGAGCAGTCTTCAGGAAAAGGCAGCAGCAGTTTTCCCTGAAGACAACACAACTTATTATTCTTCTGAGGTGTCTGTAAGGTCAACCCACAGGAGTCTTCTGGGAAGGCCTGACCCTGATGGGTCAGGTGGAAATGCTGGATCTGAAGTGATACCCTATGGCTTGCTCCCTGCCGTGGCTGGATGTGTCATCAGTTGGTAAGACCACATCTAAGGTGGTACCAGTGTGCTCGTGGTTGTTGTTCTTGGAAAACCACTTCACAGCCCTTCCTGCAGATGCAGACTGTAATGCTCTCAGTAGAGGATGCAGTGAGGCTTGAAAGAATAGGGAAAATATGCATTGAAACACAAATATGTTTACCAGCACTGGCTATTTTTAAAACTACTCAAAAAGAAATTGCTTTCATTTTACTCAGGAGCAAGAGCCTGTTTATAACTTGTTCCCTTCATTAAACCTTTTCTTTATAACATATGACTGTGTCAAACATCAACATTCAATAACGTTATATGTGAAAAGGGGAAAAAAATATTTAACCAGTCACACTAACTGGATGGACCATCAAATAACCACTTGATGGATGAAAGGGAAAAATGGAAATGCCAACTGCATTTCCAGCATTCCCCAACCGATCGGCCCACTGGGAAATTACAAGGGAGGAGGAATCTGTATTGTCTCTTTGTCTGTGAATCACTATTACCCACCAAATTTTGCAGGAGATCAATAGTCCTTTAACAATTCTGCCACAGATGCCAGAGCTCATTAGTAGGATGTGAATAACTATGGAGGCTGGAAATCCTATTTTACTTGTCTGTCTGAAGGATTTTGGTTTCTTATCGGCTTAACTGAGGATTTCATGACCAGATTTTATAGTCGATGTCAAGCTCTTACTCAGGTAAAATTTCCTTATCTAAAATGGGAGTTTTGCCTGAGTTGACTCAGTAGGAGCTTCATAGTCCTTTTTTTTTATTAGTTATTGCCATACCATTTTGAATAAAATGCACAGGAGAGAAAACCAAACCAACCTGACCAGAGCTTCTGGTGTCACTACTCTGATGTGAGACCTCTTTATTTTGGCCATCCAGGACTCCTTCTTATTCTTAAAAGTCCTCTAGCTGTTAAAAAACAAAACAAAACAAAAAACAACAACAACCAACCAAACAAACAAAAAACACAGCCAAAAAAGGACAGTAACATTAAAAAATAAAAATTAAGGAGTAAAAACAAATTCTGCTTGTGCAGTCTTGCCTTGGCATTTGAATTATTTTTTGTGGTTATACAATTTTCTCCCTTCTGTCCCTTGAAAACGCGGATTGCACAAAAGTCTTGTCATTCTGATTTGCACCCTTGGTTCAGCTCTCAAGAGAAAATATATTGCAGAAGCCAGTATGGTCCCAGAAGGGCTGCGAATAGGCTTCTTTCTCAAATCTAGTGGTAAAACATGACACTTTCCTCTTCACTACAATGCTCATCTGCCCTTTAGCTCTGGGTCTGAGAGGAGTGCGCAGGACATTCGAGCTGACAGCCATTGGACTGATGAGACAACGCCAACGAGCTCACTTTGGAGAGCCAAGCTGGTGGGACAGGACCCTGCAGGACGTTGACTTCACTGCAGCACAACCCAAGTCTGGGCAAGATACCTGAGCCTTTGACAAAACTCTCCAGGTCCATAATTCTGCTTTCCTGCAGGAACGTTCATGCTGAGCACCACGCAGCTGAGGAGCAAAGCCTTCACTGGCGAGAGCCCCCATCACTGCCACGGCGCAGCTGTGACGCACGAACTTGATGCCGTGACCTGCTCCCACCAACCCAGCCCAGGGACCCGCGCAGGGCTGTGGCTTTTTCCGCGGTTAATCCGGTCGAGAGCGACCCTTAATCCCGCCTGTGGTGTTCCTGAACACGACAGCTTGCAACAGAGGTGGCTGGAGGATATTGCTGCACCGTGCTGTTGTTTTGCAACAGCCTGGGAGCGTTCCCTCTCATGCAGCTCCTGGAGGAAGCGCCTTTCCCCATCGCTGGGTTTTGGAGTTGTTATGCATTTATGGGAGCTTGGCACAGCAGGATGGGTCTTCATTTTCCATGCTTGCAATGGTTTTCTGTCCCTGTAAATAACTGGGCTTTCCAGACTCTACCCTGAAATACAAAGCACTGAGGTTTTGGGGGAATTTAGGGGTAAAATTGCCCATCATCAGTATCTCCAGAAATTCACAGTGGATATGTGCACACATTTCTGGTCTGTAAACATGCTTAATATGCATGCTGGGGCTGCGTGACAAAATGTCTTCATGATAAAATCAGATTGATCTAGTTTCATAATATTAGTAAGAGGCTTAAAAAAAATTAAAAAAAAAACGAGGAGAGGAGAGGAGAGGAGAGGAGAGGGAGGGGAAGGGAAGGGCAAGGGCAAGGGCAAGGGCAAGGGCAAGGGCAAGGGCAAGGGCAAGGGCAAGGGCAAGGGCAAGGGCAAGGGCAAGGGCAAGGGCAAGGGCAAGGGCAAGGGCAAGGGCAAGGGCAAGGGCAAGGGCAAGGGCAAGGGCAAGGGCAAGGGCAAGGGCAAGGGCAAGGGCAAGGGCAAGGGCAAGGAAGTAGTGCTGTGATTTAATGGAGAATCCTTTGATAAAACCATCTATACACAAAATCAGAATGATCCAAAACATTCTTTTTAGATAGTAAGTCATGTAAAACCTTCACTCAAGCACACACATTCACTTTATGCAAATGGGATATTTAATCACAGAGGCCAGCAGACAATCTGAAATGACAACTATTTGGTGGTTTTGTTGCTTTGAATTAAGGGGAATGAGAAAGGGTTGAAACTAAGGGGTAGATTTTTGAAGATGTATTGGTATTATTTGTGACTTTCAAAATTTTTATCTAGATGCATTTTAAAATACCTTCTAACCATGGGATAGACTCTGCAAGTCCTGTGACTTAAACTCTCTTCAGAAACCAAATTTCACTTTCTCAGTTTCATAAATTTTGTACCTCTTTTTAATTGGGATAGGGAGTTTTCAAATGCTTCTGGAGGATTTAAGAGCACAAGTGTGAGAAACTGTGTTAACTTAAAAATCTTATATTTTGAAAAGCTGCTTCCCAGCTAATCAATTTCACATGCTAGGGGCTTTTGCCCAAACCAGTATGAATCTGCTCTTCCTGGACTTCGAAATCTTCAAGAGGATTTTATTTGATAATAGATTTTTCAAATACTTTGTCTAAAGTCTTGAAGAAGCATGCTTTTACAAGACCTGCATGTGAAGGAGTGTTTTTGGCACAAGTACTTCTGTCTCTGAGGTTGGGATCCGCTTAATTTAATTTTAGCCATCTGATAGTTGTGGTCTCAGCTAACCACTGGGACTCCCTTGCCTGGCTTTGCTGTTGAGAAATGGGCACCTATGGAGTTGTCTCTTCCACTGCACACATGGGATCAATTCCTTTTGGATATTCCTACCTACACCTTTTTCTCAGCTGGCTATAGGAAGAGCCCAGCTGACCAGCTTAACAGGGTGTTTAGCTGTTAAGTTGACAATGTTAAAGTACATGGACTTCATCCCAAGCATATGGTACTATGTTCTTTTTAAGGCACTAAACACGATACCATGACTTTGCATCACTGACATTTCCAAATGTGTGGGAAGTTCCTAGAAGTGTCCCCCTTGAACAAACCACTAAGTCAGTGCCCACCACCTGAATTTGCTCTCCACTCTGCAGAGGTGGTGGTATCACTACCATCTTCTCAAGGACTGTTTTGTTCTCCATATAAGCTGGTTTAGGAAGAAACTTGTCTGAGCCAAAATCTGAGGCTCCACAGGACATCCGCAGAGAGGCAGAGCTCAGATAATGAGCCGAGAACAAATTGCTCCATCGGTGAGGGTGCTCATTCAAACATCAAATGTGCATTTGAGAGCCTGAGAAACAGGCAGCTTCTGCATTGACAGGTGAGTATTTGAGTATTTGATACATGCAGTCTGGTTCATCCAGGAGTAAATTTGTCATTGCTGGGGCAGGACCAAATTGACTGTAGGAGTTTTATCATATATTCAAAACATCTTTTATTTTCATCACTTGCAGTTTGGCTTGCCGCAAGTTAATGTGCTCATGCATTAGGTCAGGATTTTTCTATTCAGACTTATTTTAGTGCCATCCAAAAAAAAATGATAAAAATAATTCCAGGAAAGAGAAAAACAGTATAAAATCTGTATTTACATTTACACTGGTGCAGCCCACTCAAATCTCTCAGACAAATCTTCACTTGCCAAAACTGTGAAGAAAGGTGCGTGACCTTCTGCTACATTTCCCATTTTTGTTGTCTTAATTAAACTTGTCGTGAGTCATGTTTACAACACTCAACTTACCACAGCCCTATAACAAACAAAGGCATTCAGCTCCTGATGTGCGTGCCCAAATTCACCAGGGATTACTGCCGTCGTTTTCATCACTTCCTGTACGTGGAAAATGCAAAGGCCAAATTTAGAAACGGATCACAAGTCTCTGGTCAGGTTGTTTCCAAGAAGGCTGATGAAATCTGCTTTCTTGTTTAGCTTAAACCTATCTTCCCAAGTATTATCTTCCTGGAGACTTTCAGGCCTGTTTCTATCCCCTAAGCTGTTAACTCTTGCAGCACTGGGACAACAGAAAGAAAAAGCTGAACTTTCCTGGGGACCAAAAGACAGATATGAGATTTTATAGCACACATCCTACATGTGTGAAACCCAATAGGGCTTCTTTTGTGTACTTAAATCTAGAAAAATAAATAAAGCAAGATATGTCTATTATCATAATAACACTAAGAGTTTGAATGAGTCACTACCTCTCACATTGTGCTTTAATTTGTGCATTTTCTTTACTTACTCGCTTCAAACTTAAAATCATTAGCACAACTAAAACCGTGTCATAGAGTAGTAATTTTTTTAGCATTTGGTCAAAAGCCCATTCAGTTGCTTTTGAGTTACCACACATGCAATCAATATAGGCGTCAGATTACAGGGGCAACTACTTTTCAAAGACATGTTTAATATCATGTGATGAAAACAAATGGGGCAAGGTGCATAAAGACAGTTTAAAAATGACAGAGGAGTAAAAGCTGTGATTAACTTAGGTACTGCTGTGATTAACAAAGCCCTGGAGATGCTCCCTCAATGCATAAGATGCAAGGTAAAACCAGCCACTGTCCTGAAGACCATCAGTCTCAGTGTCAAGAAAAGAAGGAATAAAAAGTTTGGGGAGGCACAAGGATGGGATGCTAATTCTTATTACTTTAATTTTATTTTTAAATTCTATTTTTAACTCTCCTTTATTTTAATTGCCATTTTATTCGTTGGGGTTTTTTTTGTTGGTGGTGGCTTTTTTTTCAAATTAATGCCTCTTAATCGTGTTTTTAACTCCAGGTTCTGCAGTTCTTCTGGAGGAGGGTTTGGTGTCAGACATGGCCAAGCCCAAATGGTTGGTGGCCTTGAACGAGGGAAGGGTGAAGGGTGGGCAGGGAGCACCCTGCCCTTGCATCTGCCCTTGGAGGACTCTGCTTTGGTGTTGCCTCACCAGCTGCAGGGATGCGTGCAAGCTTCAGGGCTCAGAGCCAGGCAGAGCGGTACCCAGAGGAGAAGAAGGATCCCCTGAGCATCTCCAGGCAATGTCCCCAGCCAGCATAGGAAATGCCGGCCAGACTGGACCCTCCTGCACTTCCGTCAGGGACCCGGCACGGGTCGCCAGCGAATCCTCTCACTTTTTGATATCTTTATGTCAGGCTGCAGCTCCTATTTTTGAACTGACATTCCCTGGACTTAATCCACTTAGCCTGTGGCACCTTCATCCGCTTCCCGCAAGCACAGCCCGAGGCTGAGAGATCCTCCCTGCTGCACTTGCCATCCTCCCCCGCCCACCCCTTCACCCCTCTCGGGAACGTGTATTTATAAAGAGGTGGATTAGGGACATTACCAGCCAGGTCACAGGGTGTCAAGCTGCTCTTTGAAGGCTTAAAATTCAAAGCTCACTCAAGAGGGAGCGCTCTCCATCCCTGTGACAGCCGTCCGAATGATTGTCGCATTGTACTTGGAATTCACTCTATTAGCAGCACCGGTGCTTTAGGCTGGAGCATTTAGTGAAACCATCCCAGTAAACAAAGCAATAAAGACGTGTAGAAATGGTTTAACTTAGCTTTCCTTTTTTTTACGTGGGAAAAAAGGAGCCTGTTTAAGTGCAATTAATGAAATTCATAGCTGGTGTGAATCCACCTTGCTCTGCTGCTGCCAGTGAGCATCGAGTGATTTACACCCACCTATGGACCCCAGCCCATAATCCCCTCTGAGCCAACCAGCCAGCCCCAAGAGCAATTATTTTGGTTGTCATCTGATCAGTGGAGAGCAATGAGATGCCCACCCAGCGCTGCCACCCAGCAAGTCACCTTATGGGAAGTGGAGCTGGATGCCACCCAGCCCCATGGTGCCTCCAGGTCCCCCCTTGGTGATGTCTTAATGCCTGAGACTATGCACAAGGCCCTGGGCGTGGTCAAAAAAAGAGCCAGACCAAGCTCTGGCTGCAGGCTGAGAGATGTGTTTGGGTTGGACCCATGTCTTGGAGGAAAATCTCAACACAGGGTTCTTATGGCTTGTAAATCAGAAGCAGCCTTTGGTATGCTGCAGAGATCGGTGCGAGGGTAAATCCCAAGTGCTTTGTCATCCTGCTGAGCTCTAATCCCATCAGCATCTCCGGCCACTCCATCAATCGGATTAAAATATGGCTGAAAGTCATAATACGGCTGGCTCGCTGATGGGGAGAGAGCCCTGCGTGTACAGACCCAGCCATCGCCACTCAGCCAAGTGCTATGCGGCTTGCAGGCCCCCAAAGCTTTCACCACTGCAGAGTTTTGGGAGTGGCCAGAGCTGCAGACAGGGTAGCCCATGTTCAGCAACACCATGGAGAAGTAGGGGCTGCACTTTTAATCCCCTCCTGTTCCTCCAGAGCCTCTGTGCTTTTAATGGATGAAGCGACTGTAGCATTGCTGCCAGAGCCTTTCACGTACATACCAAAAGTTAGCCAAAAATGTTCCAAAAGAAAATATTTTCCATGAGAAAATGCTGCTTTAACAGAATCTAACCCTCTAAGTGGAAACCTGTCAGCTCTGCTCTATCCTATGGCAGAAACCAAACAAGTGTATATAAGGATCCTGCCTTCATCCTAGAACCACTGGCAACAAAAATAAAGATCCGTTTGAGGTCTCTCTCTTACTTTTTCTGTCTTTCTATACCTATTAAAATAATTTCATTTTTTAACTTTCTGCCCCATTTGGGAAAGTTTTTTACTTCCCTTTGCCACCCTAAGAAAAGCACACGATATGTCAGAAGGGGGATTCTAACCTGAGCAGCTCATTTCATGGTGCAGATGGGGATAATCTTTCCGCCAAGGCAACAGGTTCATGACCACATACTGGCTTCACCAGCATGGCTCAGACAAGGAAAAGTGGGTTAGATTCGGCCCTCAAGACAGCCCCAAGTGGCCAACTGCCTTTGCATGGCTGGGCCTTGGGAATGTACACGTCATCGTACCCAAATGCATAAAACCACAGGTCGCCAGGAGGGCCACATCAATATGATGCACTGAGGAGGACTTAATACCAGACTCAAGCCCTGTGCCAGTGTGAGAACACCTACTTTAAGCTGTTCTGAGGGTCTGGAATATTGTCTGTGGTCAAAACTGATCTCCTGCCCATGAATACAGAAGCTGAGATCACCCTGGTTTTGTCTGCTCCCAGGTGGACACAATATGGAAATATGCCAGCCTTCAGAAGCTCAAAAGATCTTCATGGCAAGATCCTAACTGTCTTATAAAGTTATCTCAAGGCTTCATCTTTTTTGAGAGCACTCAGTGTCTAAGCAGAGGTTGATCTCCACAGTGTTCACAGGGGATAGCCCTTGCTTTTGCACAAAAGCACATGAAGACAAGACTGGGTGAGTCGAACCATCACCTCTTCCTCACTCAGTGAGGTCATGGAGACCCTCAATCTTTCTATTTATAAAAACAGTGTCTTGGCAATAGGAAAGGAACAGCTGGCTTCATTTTTATATTTTCTAGGTCTGTCTAAATTCAGCCTTCCTGTCTTTTCCACTGCACTTTTCTCCAGAAATCAGTCTACACTTCCCACTCATTTATGGTTTTTCTTTCATTTACTTTCCCAATAAGTAATTGCTCACAGAAACCATAAGAAATATAAAGCTGGGAGGCTTCTCAAGATGCCATCTAAACCATAGCTTTCTTCAAAAATGCCCAGAATCTTCCACTATCTACATGCACTCTTCAACCCCTTACGGAGACAGCAGTAGTCTACTGCTTTGAGGACTGGCCTGTATGCACAGTACGTATGGTGACAGTCTGGCCAATTTGGGAAAATCAGACACATTCCTCTTTTCCTACTTTATTTATGGTGATATATAGAATTAAAGGATATAACTGAAAGGAGAGTTTTCCATAGACCTCTGAACAGGCCTGGAGAATTCACTTGCAGGGAAATAAATTCTATATGAATATATTCCATAGTTTGATTCAAAAGTTATATTAAAGAGGCAGTCAAAGCGTGATACACGTTATGAATCATTCTATCCAGGTTCCAGATGCAATATTCTATATTATTCCAAATTTGTCTGAAGTTTCCCCATCCCTCCCCTTCCCTTCTCATTTAAGAGACCTTTCACTGTGTAAAATACTCCTTTACAGCCCTGTCTCGTATGTAGGGGAGGTGACCCCAAGTGCATAGTGGCAGGTGTTACAGCCTGTGAAAGCTCCCTGGTTAAGGTCCGACACCGAGCCTCGCTGCAGAGCCTCTCCAATATCTTGCATATCAGGGAAAAAACAGCACAAATGTGTTTGATTTGTAACTTTACGATGACTTTCACATTGAGGTTTAAGTTTCTTTTATTAGGAGACTTAAGAGGAGGGCACCATTAACACGTAACAAAAGAGGCAGCACTAAATTATTACCATAACATCAGTGTTTTAAAAAACCCACTACTTAGAGGTTTATAAGTTCCTTTGAAAGATTATTGCAGAGGCCACAAAATGGAAACAGAGAAACAAGTTTCTCAGTTGTATTGTGCCTTCCCATGTGCTTTCAGCCCTATACAGAGAGATGTGCCTGGTCTAAACACAAGTTGTAGCCTCTCTTAAGCAGTCTCCTCATCTTGGGGCCACCCAGGGGTTTCCCTGCACCAGAAGAAACCCCAGGCAAGATTTAAGACCCCATTGTACCTTTGGAGAGCCTTAGCAGTAAAACTGAAGGAATAATTTAGCAGCTGATACAACTATTTTTCCTCTCCTGACAGCATTGTATCAAAAAGAAACATGTCTTTCCTCAATCTTTTTTTTTCTGCTTTAATTTTTAAATTTACTTTTTTAGTTATTTTGAATGAAGGGTACCTTGGCCCTGAAAATTCTCCTGTGAATTGCTATGTCTTTTCTAACACTGTCCTATTTGCTCATCTAGAATCGAATTTCCAATACTCCTGTTTGCCCCAGAGCTGCCTTTAAGTGTACTCTCCATCAGAAACCTTGTTCCCTGCTCTGTTTCAAGGTTCACACACTCGTAGACTCTCATATGATAAAGACATCATTCAAGAGGTGGCGTCCCTGCCCGTGACAGGGAGGTTGGATTAAATGATCTCTAAGGTCCCTTCCAGCCTAGGCCATTCTATGATTTTATGAAAAGGTGCAAGTACATACTATTTCAAGACATTTCCTTATAAAAGCAGTGACACTGTGTATTGTAGAATAGAGTAATAGAATGCATTGAGTTGGAAAGGATCTTTAAAGGTCATCTAGTCCAGCCTCCTTGCAGTAATCAGGTTGCTCAGAGTCCTGTCAAGCCTGACCCTGAATGCCTCCAGGGATGGGGCTTCCACCACCTCTCTGGGCAACCTGTGCCAGTGTCTCACCACCCTCATAGTAAAGGAATTCTTCTTAACATTTAATCTAAATCTACCCGGCTCTAGTTTAAATCCATTGTATTAACAGATTTATTCTCTGTGAATCCGTGTCTCAGCTGCCGAGGAAGGAAAGGGATGGCTGATCCAGAAGGGACCAGGCTAGGCCTCTGTGTGTTCCTGCCAAAGCACACCCTGGTGCCCACAGAGCTGGCACGGGACATGGGACCATCCTCACTGAGGGCTCTTCTTCGTCTCCTCCAGTAGCCAGTCGAATCTGACAGTCCCTTGGGGCACTGAGCAAGGGTTCCCTCTCTGGTTGGCCCAGCGATGGTGGGAATTAGAAGGAACTGGAAACTGGAGGGGATGGGTGACCATTGATCCAGCAGCAGTTGCCTTTCCCTTTCTGAAGGAGAGTCATTGCTCTGAGGCAGCATGCCTGTGGGCGAGCCAGCTTTCCGGTCTATAAAACTGACTTCTTCCTTCACTTGTATTTTTTAGGAGTTGTCTTAGCTTTAGTGCAGCATGACTTAATGCATTGCTTTTGATGCTCTAATAGATTCCAATTCTTGGACCTTGCTCTATGACCTCACTGCTCTGCTGTCTCCTCTTTGCCTGAGCTCCATCTGACACAGGAAACACCCATTTCTTAGCCCTCAGTCATCCTTGCATTGTCTCCCCACCCACCCCACATCCCCAAAACAGTTCAGCAGAAATACCATGGTGTGCTCTTCATGGATGACGTTGCCTGTCCCGCCCCCACCAGTGCAGGGAAGGACCACAAGGCATATCTTCTGGCTGGAGAGAAATCTGTCTGGAACGTGAGCTCATGTTTTCCTAAAATAACTGGGAACCACTTAAACTCAACACCTGAGGCAAAGCAGGAGTCACTGTTAACACTGTGCAGCCTCCAAAGCAATCCTTACGCGGCGCGGCACAGCACGGCACGAGCCAGAAGCACCAAGCGGCTAGCAGCCTTCCAAGTGTGACTAATGCCCTGCTGCTAAAAACAGCTTTCCATGAGCAAATCTCACTACAGGTCGAGTATTGACTTTTCACCTGCTAAACACAAGAACTTCACTGTAATGTCCACACTGATGGATTTTTTCTTTTATTTTTTTTTTTACTGGCACATACTACAGCGGGTAAAGGAAACATGCCTCTTTCATAAGTGATGGCAGCATCTGATCCTTGTTAACACCCCTTTCAAATGCCAAAAAAATTTCCCTTCTAGTAGATTATGCGGGAGTGTGGAAACGAGAGTGAACCATGTGTGTTAGACATGGAAGTGGTATATTGCATTCATGGACATAAATGTTTAAGGTCCAGAGAGAAGTTATAGAAAATAAAAATGCTGATATGGTTGCTTGGAGAAGCACGATGTTACCTCAGAATAGGTGGTCCTGTCAAAAACACATAGTGCTCAGCAACTTCACTAAAAAACAAGCAAAATTCTACAAAGTCTCCTTTCTGAAAGAAATCGCTAAGAACAGCCGTGAGTCCTTCAGAGTTACCAGAGTCTCCGTCCGTTTGGACCTGTAGGGTCTTGCTGCTCTTTTCTCAGGCCATGAAGCCTCCATATCCTTTCGCTGCGTCTCTTTTCATCTGAATAAAAGCCGCATCTCCAAGAAAACTGAATGAACACACAGCTCAGCTCATTGTGGGGAAAAATGTATACAGTGTGAATTTCTGAACTTGTTTGCTTAACGTCTTGCCTAAACGGACTCCAGCACTATGCTTTCCTGCGTATTTGAGGTTTGCAGTCAAGCAGTTGAACTGTGTAATCCACTGTCTGAGACATGACATATTGTTTGCCAGCCCTGACTGTCCCTGACAGTTTGATTCATCTTATATATCATTTGGGTGCCCAAAAGAAGTATAGATTTCTTTCGTTTTACTTACCTTATTTTAGGAGCAACCGACCTACAGGTGGCTGTGTCAAAGTGCCTTCCCAATGCTGCTCCTAGCAACAACACCCTCCTTGCGCAAATGTTAATGAAAAGTAATGAGATAGGATGTATATCTGCACACTACCTTGAGAAATTGCTGAAATATCAATAAATAAATTTCCCCATTCATGAAGTTACACCAGCAGCTAAATTTCACAGGAAACACACACATATATATATATCTCCTGCTTTAGGGCACCCACCTTTCCACCTTAGAACTTCCACTGTAACTTTTCTTCAATATATAAACGCTATCCAGGCCAATGTGAACACTATGGCAAGGACCACAGATCTTCTCCTAGGAGGCTTTATTTAATTCATGCTGCTGTAAAGGTTGTAAAGAAGTGGTACGAGATGTGGCATTTGGCAGTGCAAGGGGAATGGATCAGCATGAGGCAGCTCAAGGGGCCCAGGTTCTTGAGAAGGTGGCCGAGCTTTGAAGACACTCAGTATCTCCATCCTGAGGACTCTGCAGCAGTTCAGTGTGAAAAAGATGGGTGCCACAGGGTGGCCCTGTCCTGGTCTGAGAACAAGGATGACAGAAGTCTTCTAAAATAGTTTGGACCTGATGATCTTAAAGGTCTTTTCCAACCTATTCTATGATTCTCTGACTCCAGAGAAAGGCCAAACAGCCTAACTGTAGCAAAGATGCAAGGTTTGAATACCTCGAAACAATTAAAACTAGTCATCCCAAGAGATGTGAGACTTCTTTCAACTTACTTCTAATTAATTTACAAGTTAGCCTGCTGGCCCATAAAAAGCACCATGCACTAATTAAAACCAGCTGCTTTATGGGGAGAGCTACAATGAAATCTGCAGATTTCTGGTACCAAAAGGAAATGTCCTATCTGTGTGTTATTCAACCAGCACTTATTGCCCCTGGATAGTGTTAAAGCTAAGAACATGTTCAGTCACAAAGAATTAAGCATTTATATTAGCTCCTGAGGACATCCAAAGTTATAATCAATAGGAAAAAAAGAGAATGTCATTAGTGCCAGTGGCTCCCGAGGATTTACATCTCATGCTGATGGAGAGCTGCGGTGGAAGCTCTTCCCACAGTTGGAGCACTTACAAGACGCCAGCCCATGCGGTTTCTCTGGTTTATAATGAGGTATAAGCTCACCCTGCTCTGGCACCATCGCCCGTCTCTCCTCACTGGGGAGCAGCTTACATTCATGAAACCTGTAGGAACTTAACTGTTTGTGAGACCTCCTCTCCTCTGCTCCGCATGGGTGAGATTGGAGGTGTTCAGAGGTTGCCGAAGGCAGGAGAACAGACAGGGAGGGAGACAGAGATTTGCACAGCCAAGCAGTGCACTAGTTGCATAAGCCCTGTGTCTGTGGGAAATCAGACTAAAACCTTTTCAGAAGCAATATAAACATGTAGCCTTTTAGGACTAAAGTCATTTATGGAGAAATTTCCCCTATGGTCAGACTATTTCATAATTATCCACACTGGGATGTCTTGCATTTTGCTTTGAAGCATCTGGTTCTCGGCATGTCACCATTAGTTTGATCTAGCCGTTCCTATCCTTATATAATAGCAAATGGTTTTCATGGCTATTTCACAGAAAATGTCGCTCTTTTTGCCCACTAAATGACCTGGAACTAGAACACAAACATTCTGTTTGCACAGTTTTACATAACATTTGCCATAGTTTTCACACAACACTATTAAAGACTAATTTGTTTCTGTTCCCAGGCTGATGGAAAGCAGCTCTTTGGTAGCTCGATTGCGTCAGTGCTCTTTGAAAATGTAAATAGAGATACTGAGATAAGACCTGTCCAACTACAGAGCCCTTTTTCTCTTTATGTTTACCAGATACTTCAAGCTAAATAAAATTACTCTCCACAACTGATCTGCCTAAAAACATGTTCAACAAATTGATAATCAAGTTTTCTTGGATATCACAAGCCCTTCTCCTTGTGGTCACAAGCAGCATCTAAGAGGACCTATAATAATGTTTTTCAAAAACAAAGTTCTGAAAAATTGCTTAGGGTCCCAAATCCATCTTGAAAAGCAACCTAACTGATGAGGAATGGGGTTTTCAGGGAGATTTAAATCCTTATGTATTTAATGACCATCTTGGAAAAATGAGCTTCTTCTTAGCAGAGTATTTGGAAGTGTTGTCTTACCAGCTCCAGTTGATCCTGACGGAAACGCGTTACCTGTTGGCACCTGACAAATCATGCTAATCTTCAATGGTGCGAAATACCTTTGCAATGTGACTTAAAGATGCTTTTCTAAACTGTCTTCAAATCTTTCTTGTTAGGTAAAGGGCAGAAATATTTTCTCTACCTGCTTCCTCTTTGGATGGTGTCTTGGAGGTCTTTTTACCTTGGCAAGATTTCTTGAATTACCTGAATTTTCAATAAAGACAGATGTGTTTGGAACAACATTTTGCAAAACTGGCAAAATGACTGGAAGTCATCTTAAAAAGATGGAGATAAGGCCTACGCAACATGTGAGCCACTCCCTAGAGATGCCCAGTTTTGAAGGACTAGAGAAATCAGTCAGCTGCATGTTTACCTCTGATGCTCCAGGTGCAGGAGGAATCCAGCCCTAAACCTGACTCATTCACTGAAAGTATTTAAATAAGCCTAAGAGTACGGATTCATCAAATCAATTTATCAAATGTTGAAGCCATGGAGCAGGTGTTATGGTAGATGGTGCCTACAGTTAAATGAGAGAAGGCACTGTCTCTCTCTGTCTTCATGCTAATATCTTCCTTCTTCGATAGCTTCTTTGCTTCTGGACTTCATTCCACCAGATGCTATCTAAAGATCCTTAGGATCTCCTGGTCTCTGAAGCAGGGAAATCACCTATTAGAAATGCATTATGGAGTTACATTCATTTTGCTGATGTTTATGTCTAAACAGTTGCTACAGTTCACAGAAACACAGAATCACAGAATCACAGAATGTCAGGGGTTGGAAGGGACCTCAAAAGATCATCTAGTCCAGCCCCCCTGCCAGACCCCCGGAGGAAGTCCGGATAAAGGAGGAGTTTGCCCTGGTTAAGGAGGACTGGGTTAGGGATCAGTTTGAACACTTGAACATCCATAAATCCATGGGCCCTGATGGGATGCACCTGCAGGTGCTGAGGGAGCTGGTGGAAGTCATTGTTAGGTCACTCTCCATCATCTTTGGTAAGTCGTGGGGAACAGATGAGGTGCCTGAAGACTTGAGGAAAGCAAATGTCACTCCAGTCTATAAGAAGGGCAGGAAGGATGACCTGGGTAACTACAGACTGGTCAGCCTCACCTCCATCCCTGGAAAGGTGATGGAACACCTTACCCTTGGCACTGTCTCTAGGCACATCAAGGACAAGAAGGTTATTAGGAGCAGTCAGCATGGCTTTGCCAAGGGGAAGTCATGCTTGACCACCCTGATAGCCTTTTATGAAGACATAACCAGGTGGATGGATGGTGGCCATGCAGTGAATGTGGTCTATCTGGATATCAGCAAGGCATTTGACACTGTCTCCCAAAGCATCCTCATAGGTAAACTGAGGAAGTGTGGGCTGGATGACCAAGTAGTGAGGTGGGTCGCTAATTGGTTGAAGGGAAGAAGTCAAAGAGTTGTAGTCAATGGGGCAGAGTCCAATTGGCGATCTGTGTCTAGTGGGGTCCCAGTCTTTTATGTAACACCCTAAATAAGCAATGTCAAGAATCTCTACCTGTAAAAATAAGTGAGAAGAAAAGCAAGAAATGCAGGAAGGAGAAAATTATTAAGATCACATCAGGTTTTTTATAAAGGCTGAACATAAGGCATGTAACGCAAAGTTACATGAGTGAATTAGCCTTTGGAAGGGCACATGAGCTATCTGCTTTTTATGGTACAACATGAAACTGCATGTTTCACATTTCAAAGGGAACATTACAGGAATAATAGAACTTTACTTGCCCAGTCAGTTCTTCTGCTATTTCTTGTATTTGTTTTTGTCCTGTGTATTTTGATAAGCCTAAAGAAATGTTGTCAGTTTGGAATTGCTACCTTACGCCAGATCCCAAGGCTTATTATTTTTTTTTAAAAAAAGCAGTCAGATAAGAAACCTGAAGAATATTAATCATTTATATAGGGACAAGACCACCTTCAAGGTCAGAATGTTTCAAGAGCCACAGAAATTACCCCTAAGCAACTCAGTACCACATCCAGCAGTACCCAACAAGAGTTTCTGGAGGTCTATGACTCTGCTTGAAGAAACAACCAGCCATAGCTATTCCCTGGCATCATCTGTGAATGGAATTGCATTTAGAAGAGCTGAGAGCCCACCAAGCCTTTCCCAGAGTACTGCCACTCAGCATACAAAAAAACCCTGACAAAATCACAAGTGCTTAAAAACATTTTGATGCAAAATTCCACTTGAAATCAGTGGACTTTATGAGGAGGTCAGGGCTGCTCAAGGCTATCTGAGAGAGCTGTTCTGCCCCACTCCTACACAGGGATGATGATGCACTAGAGAGAGGAAAAGCGCTGAGAGAGTTGGAGTTGTTGAGCCTGGAGAAGAGAAGGCTCCAGGGAGACCTTATAGAGACTTTTCAGTACCTGAATGGGGCCTAGAGGAAAGCTGGGGAGGGACTGTTCACAAGGGTGTGAAGCGATAGGACAAGGGACAATGGTTTTAAACTAGAGCAGGGTAGATTTCGATTAGATGTTAGAAAAAAAGTTCTTTACAATGAGGATGGTGAAACACTGGAATAGGTTGCCCAGAGAGGTGGTGGTGGCTCTGTCCCTGGAGGCGTTCAAGGCCAGCTTTGATGGGGCTCTGAGCAACCTGATCTAGTGAAAGATGTCCCTGCTCACTGCAGGGGGGCTGGACTAGATGACCTTTAAAGGTCCTTCTAGCCTAATACATTCTATGATTCAATGTCCCGTAGAGTCATGAATGGGTCAAGGAGACAAGAGAGACTGTTCCCTTCCCACCCATTTCCCTCCTGGAGCCACCTGGAAAACCCACCAAGGGTCCAGCAGCAGAAGTTATACCTTGCCTTAGAAATCCCTACACCTTTTCCTCTTCTGTTCCTTGAAGGTAACAGGAAGAAGCAGAATCAGGACGTTCCCACCACCTTCTGTGTCTCAGCCACCCCTTCCTGAGCAGCTCCATGTGCACCATACATCTCACCAGGTAGGAAAGCGTGGTGGCCAAGGTCTGAAGCATCCCCACTAGCGTAGTGCCCCAGGCAGGCTGTGTCAGCAAACAACAGTCCTCACTGTGCCAGTTTGGCTTTATCTCCATGTTTAATAAACAACCAAACCTCTGCTTGATGGTATCAGCTGTGACAAAAGCACTGGACATTTTGAGCATGATTTAACAATGTCTGTGACCTCAAACAGTTTCTTGTTTCTTCAGCACGCGTGGATCCTGACCCCACTCACACCCTCTAAACTTTTTTGCTCTTTTCTTCTTTTCCTGCCCCCAAAAAGGCCACAGCATAAAATTATCCAAAAGGAACTGGTACTAAATTGTAGGTAGCAACAACCAGGCACTTCATCAGCGTGTACATGGTATTCATAAATCTTTATCACCAGCAATATTACACATATCTGGAATCCACTATACTGCAAATTAGTCCCATTTGTTCACTCGGTGCTAATGCCATTAAAATCGACCTGATTTGCCAAAGCACGTGAGTCCAGAAATCCCTGGCCTTGTTAATTTTTCAGTAAAAAAATTAATCTTGATTCCTGAACTAAATTTTATGGAAAAAAAATCTCATTGAAGTTGGAACCTACACCCTTGCAACTCTAAGGAAAATTAAGAGCAGACCACCCTTTGTTTGGGTTGGCAGTGGAGGGCACTTTAACACCTGTATTATTTTCTTGTACCCTGAGAGCAGCTGCTCATTCCTTTCCACTCCAGCTCAGTGTTTTTCACTTCTGTCTCTGCCTGTGGTTGCCTCAGAAATTTCAGCATGACCAGAGTGAGGGAATATGTGATTTCTTACAGTTTAACAGAGTATTTGCTGGGGAAAAAAAGGGATCATTTTCTTTTCTCCAGAAGAGTAAATCTGAGTGTGGACAAAATATTCTGAAAACTTAGTGATGCTGGCAAAAACCAAAAAAAGTTTCTCTGAAGTTCGTTATTTTCTCTTCATACTTTTTAGCAATCCCATCACCTCTTAATGCTTCTCAACTAGTGTTTTCCCAGTGGAATCTGACTTTAAATTTTGCTTTCCAGTTTTGAAATAACTTCATGAGAATTTGTCCTAACTGACCATAACTGCCAAGAAGTTCAGCTCTTCACCAATGGGTTGCTACAGGGAAACATGAATACAAGTCTTACTTGAGCATGGAGAGATAATGTGAAGGCTGTCTACTGCATAAATGCGGCTGTATAATTTCAGAACAGGGAATGAAAAAATATACATGCTGAAACTACATAAAAGACAAGAAAAGGATAAAAAAAACCCCAAACACTGCACCATTCCCCATCTATTTTGCATCCTGTGTGATGGAGAAAACTCTGCAGTGTCATGCAAGAAGCCTTAAAATGGATATTTATCGCAGATGCAACGCAACCAAAAGACACAGCTTTGATAACCAAGCATTTTGCAGCCTCTTGTTGCGCTTTAAGAGGGAATGAAGCAGTCACAGATCAACAAGGATGCTGTAAGGTGGGTGAGATGTGTATGGCTCATGAGAACAGGCACAGCTATCACAGGCAAGAAAAGAGCTCTTGAAAAATGAGCCCTCTTTCCTAGGGAATTTGACAAGAACCAGCAGAAAGGGTTAAGAAAACCCATTGCCCATGGTGAGCCCTTATCTTGTTCCCTGCTTTTTGTGCACCTCTAAAACATTGGTTAGGGTTTATGCAGTAGCCAACACTGTCCTGATGCAGATTCATACAATACCCAGCACTGTCCCTGTGCATCTCCTAGCCAAACGTCCTCCATGCATCTGTGCAAGTATGTGGCATCCCAATGAAATGCAATTTGCCTTAATCAGAAATAGACTTTAGCCTGCTGCTCAGCGACTAGCCGGCGCTACGGAAGAAGCAAAGAAGACACAAAGGGCCGCGGGTGCAGCTCACAAATCACCACTCCGAAAGAAAAATGCCCTCCAACACTGCATGGGCGGCACATCGCCCGTCTGCGCAGCGGGCAGCCCACCACCCTGCCGAGCCCTGAGACTCAGCATTGCTCCCACTGCGCCTCCCGCCCACGACGCCTTTGTGGGCAGCCACCGTTGGGGAGGGCAGCTGGCAGGCAGATGGGGGCAGGCGGCTTCAAAGGAGCTGCCAGCCACTTCCCGGGGAAGGAGACAGCACCACAGCCTGCCGCGGTCATAGAAAACGGATGGGTTTCCCAAGCACCACTGGCGCATCACCCTCTGGGTCTTGACCGTCACTTCTCCTTCTGCACAGTGCCAGGGCCAATGGAGGCTGACCCCTCTGGGCAGTGTCTGCAGGCTGGGGTGAGCAGAAATAAGGCCAGGACTGTGAGGATGTGAAGAGGAGAGGGCGGGGTCGCAGGTGAAGACAGCCCGTTGAAGCTGGAAAGATGCCCTGGCTAACGTGCAGGTGGAATGAAGGAGATCTGCCCACCTGGAGAGGCATGGTGGGGAGCAAAATGTGGTAGATAGATGTGAGGTTTGGCATGGTCCCAACCCCTAAGTCATCACCTAGGGAAGCATGAGTGGGGCACACCACGCACCGCCGCTGCTTTCTCCCAGAACCATCCACCCAGCAGCTCCCCAACACCCGGGGCAGCAGAGCTGGGTGTCTCCGGGACAGCCTGACCTGGTCGCTGCTCTCAGCCCCTGCTCCTGCCACCCTGGAGCCGCCTGATTCACGGCACATTTCCCTGCTGTGCTCCAAGGGCCATGTCTTTGGGAAGTGTTTTTGCAGCAATAAAGCAGCAGTTCCAATGGGCAAAGCTGCATTTTAATAGTAAGCAGGGAGGACTGTTAAAAGCTGCAGCAGGCCCTGTTTGGCGCCAGTCGTTACTTTTTTTTTCTCCTCCATATGTACCCCATATGCAAGTACAGCTGAGAAGCTGACATAGAAATCATTTTAAAAAGGAAAGAAACGTCTGAAGCTGCCCTGAGAAGGATATTCTGGGCTTTTTAATTCTGCTTTTGCAAGAGCTGTAGAGACTCCAGAGATCTCTTGTGTCTGCACTTTTGAATTCCCTCCTTCCAGTTAATTAATAACACACGACTCTGATGGAGGTGTAGGGGAGAGATCTTTCCACTCCTTATGCCCTCCCCACAGCCCAGCTGCTGTTCAGCGTTTTGGTCCTGTGCCATGAGAACACCTCCACAGCTGACACAGCAGAGGCAGGCAGGTCCCAGTAATGCCAGCCCACTACTTTGCATGGATTTGCATGGCTGTGATGGGTCTGGGATGGCAGAAATGGGTCTGCAATGGCAGAGATGACTCTGGGAGGAGTCCCCATCCCAGCTTCTCCTACAGCCCCTCCACTGCAATGAACTCAAGGCATCCAACACTGCATCAACCTAGTTTCACCTCAAGCTTTCCTTCCAGCACAGAGCAAGGGATCACCTAAAACCAAAATCCGCATCCAGGCTGGATTTTAAAAGCCAAGTTTAACCGCAGAAGAGGCATGGCAGTCCCCTGCTCTGTCAACGGGGAAGTCCTTCTCACAAGCTCCTTCTTCAGTTTCAGCTGTAGAGTTCATTACCCTTGGATTCATGGTTTACATGAGGATGGACTTGTCTGTGTCCTCTGCTCCCTTCTGCTCATGGACAATATTAAATAGCTTCCCTTCTTCATATACTGATGTGAAATATGCTGTGAAGTAAAAAAGACATGAAATAATCTCTACATAAGCGCAAATGTTTCTTGGGCACTTTTCTTTCAGGCCCTGAAGCACCGTTAATACTCACAGGATTGACTTCAGTTTCTAAACAAAAATACGCTCTTTAATCAGGCAGTATGAGAAGTACATAGATCTGCAGGGAAGAAAATCCACATCCTTGCATTTCTTTGTTTTAGTTTTGTTGTCATACTGGAGAACTTGTTGGGATTAGGTGAGACTCCCTGCAGTACCCAAAACTATTCTTCTCTGGCTTGTTCATCAAGTCTCTGAATCTCTCTGCTCTGACTTACTTTGTACTAATGGCCATGCAGCTAAAGACAGCGTCAAACTAACTGTGAAAGGGACTCCTCTTTTCCTGCCTCCTCTACTGTGGTTTCTCCACCACCAAGCTGTGCCTTGGTGGCCCCTACGCATCATCATCATTGTTCTTCGTGGGCTCAGGGACCTTTGTTCCCCAAAGATTGTTCTGTGGAGTGGCTTCTGCTCAAATGTCCTTTCATGAGAGCAGGTGGAGGGGAGAACAGTTCTTCTGAAGAAATGGAGGGTATATTCCCAAAATTAAATACATCAAGCTTGCCAGAAGTGTTTTACACATGAACAGACCCTTTTGATGCCATTCTCTATTTTTTTTAATATTTGTCAAATATAAATTAGCATAGAGAAGTCTGCAACTAATATTCACAGAGTCACAGGCTTTCCCTGCCCCAGTTCCCAGACCGAGATTTCCTCTCTTGTTTTCTGTATCCTCAAGTTCTGCAACTCCTCTAGTGTGGTCTGTGTAAGTAATTTGGCATTACTTGTATTCCAATGATGTTCAGCCCTATCACTGTGCCAGGCACTGTCTTACTAGGCAAATCAGACAAAGCAAGGGCAGATGTAATACTTCCACACCCATTTTACAGCTAGGCCAAGAGAAATTACGGGGAGATCTTAGCACACCACTTAAAAGGAACCCAAACTGCAGCATGAAAAGCGATTTTGTGAGTTGCTCAGGCTCCTGGGTGGCCGCAGTGCCTGTGTTTCTTCTGACAATCATCCGCTTTTTTGAAGTTATGGTCCTTGCTCCCACGTTGACCGTAGGGTTTGTGACCGTTTGAGTGCCATGCATGAGTGAATGATGGAGTAGGCTCCCCTGGTGTCCTGCCACGCCTCTCAGGTTTTCCTTAATCACCAAGGATACCTTCTTCCCCAGCTGAAACTCAAATCTCCCATTTCCAAGTGATGATAGTAGTGCCCAGTTCCCAGCAACATGTACATGATGGGGCCACCTGAGGACCAGTCGCTGTAGCCCTTGCCCTCCTCGCAGAAAGCGTGAAGAACAACAACTGGATGCAAACCACTCACTTCTCCAGTGAATTTTAAAACTCTATCTCCCTTTTCATGTCCTATCAGGTCACGTAAGTCCTTTCTGCTTGTTAAAACAGGAGAATGTTGATGATGTGAGTTTTCTTGGCTTATACCCCAGCTAAGAGAAGTTGGGGGCTGCATCTCTTCCCATGGAGAGAGAAGAAAGGCTATCAGTCAAGGATGGGACCTCCTCTGAGATCAGCTCATTAAGGACCAACCCTCAGGCAGCATCACCGTCTCTCAGCAGTAAGATGGAGAAGAGAAGAAGCAGATGAGAGAGGAAGATGCATGTCAGGGAGTAGAGTTGAGGATTGATGGATTTAGGCAGTGGACTGTGACAGGGTAAATTATTTTTTATAGGTTTACATATCATCTACTGAAAAAGATAGTTTTTGATCCTATTTTGACTTTTGTTTACATTTCATTAGATCAGACAGTGATGCAGTATATGATTCCCTTACAAAGAGCGAGGTTTCTTTATAAAGATGCTGCACTGTAGTAAGCACGCTTGATGGTACTTAGGTCAATTTGCTACAGGGAAGTTAGGAAAAATATTAAAAAAACTACAGCAATGAATATATTTTCTGCAGTTTTTAGGAGTCATCCTTGAACAGAGACACAATTCACCAGAATATCCTATAGGTATATAAGGTAAGAGTTGTTATTTTCTATTAATACCTTTAGGACATTTTCTGCAGAACCTCTTTAAAACAATGAGCCTTCAGGAGATCTGAATGCCTCACAGTTTTGTTCTAAAGTGTTGTTTTAGAACCACTTCAGCCCTGTTAATGTGTGTCTGCCAGACAATGCAGCTGATATGAATTCACCATTAATTGTAGAGTGGGGCTTCGCATGTACCAGACAAAGTGATTTACTTTCAAAGTGCTGTTATTAGGATTGTAGACTGCATTTGGTTGCTTAGAAACCATCCTTATCGATGATTCAAGTTTTCTCCTGATAGCATGGTGAACAGAGAGCATCTTTATTTTTCTCTCAGGAGTTGTCAGGCAGAACTATTTTAAAAAAACAGCTGCAAAAGACAGTATCCCTTCATGGATGGGCAGTAGCATAGTTGTCATGTTGATTTAGGCTGAAGATACAGTATTCCAAAAGACCAAAAATAATTTTAGAAGCAGTATTTGGTAGCACAATGTCCAGAGACCTATTGTTCAGCCAGGGGAAGAAGAAGAAAAAAAACTTTCCCATCAAATGGGAAGACATATCTGACAAACAGCGTAGCTAACAAGCAACAAATGCTAAGAAGAAGGCCTCTATAATGTTTCTTTAAAACCACAGACACATTACCAATGAGGACTTTAGGCTGCAACTCATTAGTAAATGAATTCTATCTCTGACAACCTTGTCAAACCCAAGCCTTACTGATTACATTTGGCTTTTAGGCAGTAATCCCCAGGGAAAGTGATTTATTTCAACACTTGATGAGTTACTCTATTGATGGTAGCGATAATGACATTATCTTGACATAGGTTAGCATTTATAGGCCCCTTGGAAGGACTGAGTGTTCAAGGGGGATTTAAATGAAGACAGGAGGGAAGCCAAGCAAGATGATGAAAGAATAGTTAGAAATGTTTGGAAAGCACAGCCCACCTGCAATAGCTGAGGGCTTTACAAAGCTGGGTCAGTGCTCCACTGGACACCTTTCACAGGGCAAAGCAGAGAGCGCTGAGACAAAATGTCCCCCAGGTTAGACAGCAAGACCACAGCAGAGGGGTGTCCTCCCACCTCCCCCAGCCCAGTGACCTGCTGTCATACAGGGGCTGAGAAAAGCTGGCTTCGTCTCTTATCTCGCAGCTAAACTGGGGGCTGCAGCAGGGAATGAAACCTTCCTCCTGTCCTTCCTTCCGACATAGAAGTTTTTCCAGGTGTAAATTAAGTTGAACATGTGATTCCCAGAGGGTAATGATGTGCAAAACCAGTAGGGGCACGAGCAGAGCACTGAGTTAGAATGCTGTGAGGAGTAGAAACAGGATGTTACTGGCTCAGACTAATGCCTACATGCTTCTTCAGTAGTCAAAGAAGAGAGAAAGGGGAAGTAAAAGGGACAGACCAGAGCAGCCAGCAGACCTAACTCCCCTTTAGACAATCCGTTTTTCTTCCACCGTCCTTGAATCAAAAGAGAGACGATGGGATTCCTCAAGGAAATACCCTCCTGAAGTCTAGGCATTAATCCTACCAAAGGAATTCATCTTTCAACTTCACATATCAGAGAATCACAGAACCATAGAATGATACAGAATGTTAGGGATTGGAAGGGACCTCAAAAGATCATCTTGTCCAACCCTTGCCAGAGCAGGATCACCTAGCGTAGGTCACACAGGGAAATTACTGCCATGGTAATTCATGCAGTACAGACCAGGTGGCCCAAACAATGAATACTGATCTTAACTAGCAAGACATGGGACAGGAGCTCCAGGAGAAGTCAGAGCATCTGATATAGGTACCAGTGGTAAGATTGCTCCACAAAATCCCAAGTTCTGCCTGTCTGAGCTATCAACCTGACCCCAGGCAAGGCCAGGAACCAAGGCTGTCCCAGAAACAGCTGTTTGGAAACCTCTTAATTTAAGTCTTTTCTAGCTTAGAAAAAATCAAATAGGGATTCGCAGACACTTGACAACCCTTTAGCAGATCCAAATTGTGCCTATTAAGGTTTCTGCTGTCATCCAGCTAGTCTAGCAAGGCTCCTGCTCTATGAGGAAATGCACAGCGAGACACCTTGGATGTGCCACGGACATAAAGTTTAAGCACGAGTGCATTTGAAGATTGATGCATTAGTAATCTCTAAAATGGCATCACAGTCTCAGTTTTGCTGATCTGCCTTTACAGAAAATATTGCAAAAATTTACTGTGTGGCAGCAGCATCTGCGCATCTTGTGCAAATTCAGGAGAAGGTTTTATGTCTGCTGAAATTGTTTTGTCAATTTTCACTTGAGAATACGTCGCTTGAAGTGCAATGAACATACACCATGTCATACTGATCCAGTATCGCCCTGGCTTAACAGTGAAAGCAAGAACAGCTTATCTTTTCAGTGATTAACTCTAATCTAAGGAGACATAGGTGAATAATTGCAAGAACAAAGGCTATTACATCTCCAAGAAATAAAATTTAATCTGCTTTTTTTCCTCAGCTCCAGCATTCATCTGGACCACAAAGTTTCTTCTGTTGCAAAACAGAAGTGTGATATGACTAAATAGCAAATCTACTATTATTGGCTTTTAAGGCAATAATAATACATTTTAATATACTAAGCCATATCACATCAAGCGAGTTTAAGATAGGACCTGCAAAATTCAATTACAGTTTTTGGGAGGGAGTCTAAAACATGAAACGCATGTAAAAACGTATTTTCTGACTTAAGAAAAAAAAGGGCAGAATGTTAAGCTAGTACATAGTCCTGAGAGGCTGTTTCAAAATAAAAAAAAATCTGCATATTAACTCTTTCACTGGATTGGTGTCATACATATAGTAAAAGGAAAGGAGTGAGCTTCAATTTGCTAAATGACCATAGTTGTAGTAAATTGTAGTGAATCATTTTCTCTGAGCAATTGTCACTAAAGAGGAACTCTGAATGAACTGCAGGAGGAGATGAAGAACTGAGGAGACAGAATTCCAGTGGGGCACCAGCTCCTAAGTTCCCAGGAGTCTAGAGAACAGCTCATCTTACAAAGCAGTTTGAGTGTGAATTAAAACATAATTAAAAAAAAAAAACAACAAAAATACCCCAACCCTATAAGGCTCAATGAATTGTTTAGCCATAAGACTAAATTACCAAATGATGCAGAGAATAATACTTTTCACCATGTAGACATATTAATTTCCATATACACCAGTGAGTTTTCAAAACAACATGGGTCAGAGCCACTGGCAGTACGTGGCTGCTGTGTTATTCCAAATGGCCTGTCTATGCTGAGGACAATGCAAAATATGATTTTATTAATATTTCATTCCAATTTCATGGCACTCAGCAGTGTTTGTGACTGCACACAATGACGGGCACCAGTCCAGAGCCTGTGCTGGCACAAGCTAGGTTTGTTCCATTGACCCCAGCAGAGCCATGCTGACTTACACCAGCTGAAATCGAACCCATAATTTCTGCCTTGGAAGGATTAAGCTTAATTGCTTCTTTATGTTTGACCCACAGCGCAGGGATATCCCAGCATCACAAACCCGCGGGCACCCACTTCTCCCCTCAGCTGTAGTAAATATCCCCATCCAAGCCAATCTCATGACAGCCTCCTGGCAACAAACAGAAATTGTGCAGTGGCACCAGACCCGTTGACCGGTTAGTTTGGCTGTGAGACGTTACATACCAGGACTTTTGGAGCCATGGGTGTCTCCACCGGGGCGTTGGAAGCCTCTCATGGAGGAAAGATGAGTTTGATCCTTCCAAGACGTCCCCCTTGTGCTGTGGGAAAATGCTCTTAGGGTGGACTTGGTCTGACTATGCTGGAGAAGGGTGAGTGCAGGGTCCTCATCTGCCTTGCAACACTGCACATGTCTGTTATCATTCCACCCATGTCACCTTTCTGCTCTCTGTCTCTGCCTCTTTGGTTTTCTACCACTAAGCCACCCATCTTGAAAGCTAGCATGAGTTGGGCAGATTCATGCGTAACTGCAGGTTTTGCAGTACACCCTGAAAGTTTCCAAACAACAGGGAAGCAGAAAGAATTTTCCAGGGGACAATTTAACCCCCAGGTGCTGCCACTTGGACAGTGCTCCTGCTTGGGATGGCCCATGGGCAGAGAGATTGATGCAGGCCCTCTGAGGATGTCAGAAGCCAAGTCTTTGGGACTTCAGAGGTTAAAACACAAGCACCTTAGATTGCCTCCCTCCACCAGAATCCAGCAGCCTCCCCAGTTCCCAGCATGATCCATTGCCCATGGGAAATGCCGCTGAATGAAGACACATTGCCACGCTGCCCCTCACTCACTGCTCTTTGACAAATGATCATAAGCAGCATCTTACATAGAGCCCATTGTAACGATCGTGCCTCAGGGCTGTGTCCTTTCCAAGTAGAAAACGTTGAAAGCATGCATGGAAACTATTTCTCACTGGGCACATCGGTGCAGAGAAATCCAACAGCCTTTTTTTCCCCATGTTTGTCAGCCTGCACACCCTCACTCACTCCGCTCCTCTCCGCCTTCTTGGTTTATGCAACTATCAGGAGAGTTTAGGGCACCTGCAGAGGAGCAATTTGCAGTAGAGGGTCTATTTTCTGGTTAAACATGTCGCCTGGTGATGGGGCTGCAGAGTGGATGGGGAGAACATACAACACAGAATGCATGGTGTTCGCCTCTGAGCAGCTCAGGACAAGACAGCACACTAGGGAAATCCAAGCTCTGATAAAGTCAGTGGTCACCTGCTTAAAAGGGGGCTTTTAAGAAAGATGGAGACAGACTTTGTAGTAGGGCGTGTTACCACAGGACAAGGGGTAATTGTTTTAAAGTAAAAGAGGGTAGATTTAGACTACAAATGAGTAAGAAATTTTTTATAATGACAGTGATGAAATGCTGAACAGGTTGCCCAGAGAGATGGTAGAAGCCTCATGCCTGGTAACATTCAAGGGCACTTGGAAGGGGCTCCAAGAAACCTGATCCATCTGAAGATGTCCCTGCTCATTGCAGAAGGGTTGGACTAGACGACCTTTAAAGGTCCCTTCCAACTCAAAACATTCTGTGATTCTATGATTCTATATTTTGCCTCACATTATTTTTTCTGTATGGAACTGAGCAATCTGTTATGTGAGGAACAGTGGCTGGGTTTGTTTTTGCAAAGCATAGCTGGAAATGTCATGATGCCAGCCTTCCCTCTAAGTGCTTGGGCGCAAGCATTTAAAAATCTCCTGTTGCTAAGCTATACCTATATGGAGTTGATTTCACCATGTTCCTTTACTTGAAGACTTGCTGAAATGCAGCTGTTAACCCTAAGGTGTATCTCTTTACATCTTTGAAGAGAATACGTTGGTTCATTAATTTTGCCATTTCATCTGGGAAAGATCAAATCTGGAAATTTTTTTCTCTCTCTCTCTTTAATTCGGTAATTACTCTGTCTGTGAGAAAACAGGGAAGAAAGGAAATTGCTTCTAAAGGACATGGTAATAAACGTGTCACGTATATCACTTAGCTGGGTTGTGTTTATTATTAACTCGGAATGGGAGAAGACTCGAGCCGCGGGAGCGAGACGGACTCGTTTTCACGGGAGAGCGATTCCAGACCGTGCTGATTATCCCACATTTGCACGGAGGGGACCCAGCCTGTGCGGCACACCTCACCAGACAAGCGAGGGACCCGGGAATCCAATCGTCACACACATTTCTCCACAGTTCAGCAACAAGGAATTCCCCGACATTTCCCTCTTTGCTAATTTCCACTAACTGGGGATCTGACTAATTTTAATTTAAACCAGTACGTACTGAGAACAACTCCTCTAACTTCACCTTAATGTCAGTCAAAAGGGATGAAAATCTGCCTTGCAGTGCCTCCTCCTTGGCACTTGCCAACTCAGTGAACTTCAGCTGTGGTTAACTGAACTCTAGCACCTGTAGAGATGAACCTAAAGATGGTGGCTTGATGTGGAATCCCAGACAGGACTTCCAAAGCAGTGGATAAGAAAACCTAGGAAAAGTCTCACAAATTTCAGTGTAACCAAGATTTCACCTTTATCTCTAAAGCATGAGTGTATTCAAGATAGAATTGTTATCCTACTGCTTTAGTCACACCCAAGGTGTAAAACAGACTTAAATCTGTTAAACAAGTAGCTACTTAGTCTGGGTTTGCTGCTGCTTTGCATAAGTGGAATGGCAAAAACCAGCTCTCGTGTGTAGTTGAATCTGACCAAAGCTTGCTCATATTTTTCTGTAGGAATAATTTCCTTTACAGAAAGAACATGCACGGGCAATCAAACAGCCGTTACAGGTGGAGTTTTAGATAACACCGGAGTTAGAGAAATGTTTTGAGCACTCGATTGTATCCTGAAGCTCCTTTTCTTTTTTTTGAAAAACCTAGAGTAGCTCCATTTGGAGGTGTGGCTGCACCAGGGCCCCCAGGGCAGAGAGACCTGGCTTTGAAGATGGGAGGAGGTAAGAACACCCTCCCCATGGTGCATGCTGGGAGACATTGAAATATATCTCCGGTTTAGGGAGGATGTTCAGATGACCTCATTTTGGGTCACTTCATGAAGGTGAGTGCACAGGGGTGATGCTCGGTGAGGAAACTGGTGATCTGATAGAGGCTAAGCTGTGGTGATGCCCAGATCAAATAAGAGCAGTTTAGTTCTCTGTGGCTGGTCCCAGGGTGAATAAAAAAACGCCCACACATTACATCTCCCTCCTTGTCACACGGATCAAATAAGAGCAGTTTAGTTCTCTGTGGGTGGTCCCAGGGTGAATAAAAAAATGCCCACACATTACATCTCCCTCCTTGTCACATGAAGTACATTTCTCAGTTCCCATATTTTGAAAGATGTATATTGGCCTTTATTTTTTTCAGGAAATTAAAAACGTGACATCCACCCCCAAAACCTGTTTCTGCCTAATTTAGGTTAATAAGCTCCACCAAGATAGTAATTATTCTCCTGTTTGGCTGCTGCCTCTATTCATTGTGTGTGTGTATGTTATTGCTGTTTATCAGTTATCTCCTTGGAGCTATACAATGACACAAGATTATGACATTTGCTGCTCCCAGAGCTTGCTATACTAAAGAGAAACAAATGATCAGCAAGAACCGTAAAAAATGATTCACTGATCTGAGCCAACTTTTGATCTGTGGATGGGGATTTGAGGAATCAAAAGGTGACTTGTCAGACTGTCAGAACCTTGAGTTTTTATATGATCCATCAGAAAATGTGAGTGCTTTGGCTAGGGCACATTCAATACACATTTTTTTGATGACACTGGGACTTTTTCCTTGGTTTGGATTATTTTTTTCCCACACATGGCATTGGTTTGAAAGTATTTAAGTGGTGATTATCCCTTATTTTCCTACTTTATCGGCAACAGTGAATCATGGGGATAAACAGAATATATGCAATGGTGCAAAAACAGGGAAAAAAAAAAGCACATTTCTGAGTTAAGAAAATGAACCGTAGAGCAAAGACCACAGTGCGATTACACAACCTTATTCACTGATGGAAGTAAGTGCTGTGGCAGGCAATTATTTCCAGATCTTACCATGCAAGAAAGGCAAACTGTTTGCTGGAGAGCATTCATGAGGGTCAGATGATGGAGGGAAAGGCCAGGGAGACAAGAAGGAAAGCTTTCACATCCCTTTTTCAAGTTGTCACATGAAAGAAATGCCTGCAGTAACACTCAGTGAATGTGAACAGGGGGATGTTTGCAAACTGCCAAAACGTCCCTCAGTGGGACAGAGAGAGAAGGGAGAAGAAAATTATCATGAAATAAAACAATAAGAGAATTGTTGCCATTTCATATTATTTTTGTCATCCAAGCTGAGTGAAGAGAAATGAGTCGTGCCTGTCCAGTATGTGTTACCACGATGCTTTTATAGGAACTGTACACGCTTCTCTCAAGTGCTGCTAGTGAACAGCAACTCGATGCAGTTGCTGGTTACATCTCTTGAGTATTTAACGGCAACCCATCAGAGTAAGAGCAAAGTCAATAAAGGTCTTGGACTTGGCTCACTACCACATGAGAAAACCAGAAGTGTTAAAAGCATATGTTCTGAGCCCCTTCCTAGCTGCAAAATCTCCTGGACTTATGCAGAAACCATACTGTTCCCAGTGGCATGTGTGCATACACCGTGTATACCACATATCCTTATAGACTTCTGCTGAGTGGGGACTATCACTATTTGCTGTTGAGCCCCGAGTCAGCTGTCGGTGGCTGCAAGATCCCTACATGATGAAGCCAACACCTCCCATAGGAGGACAGGCTGAGACAGTGGGCTTGTTCAGCCTGGAGAAGAGAAGGCTCTGGAAAGACCTTATAGTGGCCTTCCAGTACTTAAAGGGGGCTGCAGGATCACAGAATGACAGAATGTTAGGTGTTGGAAGGGACCTCAAAAGATGATCTAGTCCAAGCCCCCTGCCAGAGCAGGATCACATACAGTAGGTCACACAGGAACGTGTCCAGGAGGGTTTTGAGAGGCTCTAGAGAAGGAGACCCTGCACCGTCTCTGGGCAGCCTGTCCCAGTGCTCCATCACTCTCACAGTGAGAAAGCTTTTCCTTATGTTTATGTGGAACCTTCTATATTCCAGCTTGCACCCGTTGCCCATTGTCCTGTCATTGGACATCACTGAGAAGAGCCTGGCTCCATCCCCCTGACACTCTCACTTGACATATTTATAAACGTTTATGAGGTCACCCCGCAGCCTCCTCTTCTCCAAGCTAAAGAGATCCAGCTCCTTCAGTCTTTCTTCATAAATGAAATATTCCACTCCCTTAATAAAATTGGTGGTTCTGCGCTGAATTCTTTCAAACAGGAAAGAAGGGGTGGAACTCCTTATCAGGGAATGTAGTGACAGGACAAGCGGTAAAGTTTTCAGACTGAAAGAGAGTAAATTTAGACCAGATATTAGGAAGAAAATCTTTACTGTGAGGGTGGTAAGGCACTGGAACAGGTTATCTGGAGAACTTGTGGATGGCCCCCCCCTGGAAGGTGTCAAGGCCAGGCTGGGTGAGAAACAGGGTCTAGTGGGAGGTGTCCCTGCCTATGGCAGGGGGGTTGGAACTAGATGATCCTTAAGGTCTCTTCCAACCTAAACCATTCTGGGATTCTGGGATTCTATGATAGTACGATGGGTATGTGTTCTAAATGGTGGGCAAAGGTCAGCTCCTTGGAGGGTCCAGAGTTACTCCTCTCTCCTTTTGACTGCAGATGGGACACAAAGCACACAAGCTTCTACCAAAGACACCAGCGTGGTGAGGTGCCTCTAGACTTGTGGGCACATGTACAACCATCCCACAACTCAGGCCAGCTGGATCCAGTACACCCATTCCTGTGGGCACAACAGCTCCATTAGCCCAGGGAGCTGCTCAGGACAAGGTGATGTTGCAGAGAAAGCTCCTCAGGAAATGCAGCCATTCAGGCCTAAGAAAGCAGGTCCTGTTATGTAGAGATAACGGGCTGAAAAACAGGAAATGGAAGTCAGGAGTAGACAGTCAGTTCTCACAATGGTGGTGTGATAGCAGTGACCTTCCACGGGGAGTCTGCGCAGTGACCTGCTGCTCAGCATCTTCATAAATGGCCTGGAAAAGGGGAGAGGAGTGAGGAAAGAGAGCTTGCCGCTGACAAGAAGTTATCTGAGGACAAGGACACGCTGTGAGAACTGCAGACAGGGTGAGTGTCAAAGGGCAGATGAAATTCAACACATACAACCGAAAAAACAGATGTTTTGAGGGGGAAAAGAGAGTCCTAGATTCATGCGGGCTCTGTACAAACCAGTGCTGGTCAAGAGATGAGTCCTGTGTTTAGTGTCCACCAAAGCATGAACTCAGCCCTTGGCAGCAGTCAGGCAAGAAAATCAAGCACTAGGAACCTGCAGGAAGGGAACAGAGATTTCAGAGGCTGGCATATGACTCGTCACAAGCCCTGCCCTCCCTCCTCCCAAAACATCTGCCCACAGCTGGAGACAGACGCTGGGCTGGATGTAAAACCCGTCGAACCCACACAGTCAAGCTTCTGTGAACCACAGTGTCACCTCAGAAGGCATCTGGAGCAAGAGGTCTCTCACCACACAGCATCATGGACACTGCCTTCCTCTCTCCATGCTCAGTAAAATGAGAAGGTATGCAAATAATATGAAAATGAGCCCCCTACACCTTTCTACAAAGATAGCACAGTCCAAATCAATGCCTGGCTATCCTCCCAGACCTTAACAATGGGGTATGAAATGTCAATACCCAAAGCAAACACCAGAATACCAACCTTGGGAAGGTCCATAACGCTGTTTGTTTGTTAGCTGAAAGTTGGCTTTAAAAGCATGTAGCAACAGGTTTACTGTGTTCTGGTTGCTAATAACAACCTGCGTTGGTTACAGTGGGAGTCACCTGGCCATGCAGCTACGCTGTGGGGCACTCTCATTTGCCATATGTAGCCATATTTTTGCAACATAGGTCTTGTTGCAAGGCTACTGCAAGCAGCTGGACAGTTTGCCATGTGTTTTCCTTGCTACAGCTTGAAATAATTCCTGAAAGCTTAGACAGCCCCGGACCAAAGGAGCCAGAGAGCCGTCTGCACGTTTATTTTAGGAATCAGGCGGTGTGTCACAAGCAGGCAAGTTACACTAGAACACTCCTGTTTCAAGTCCTGGATTTCTCTTCCAAAGGAAAGATTGTACTCATATGGGCTTGAAAAAAGAGCTTCTCATCAGAGGGTGATAATGTGCATCACAAGAGGGAAGGGGTCTTTGCTTTCATCTCAGAGGGCATCCTTGTTTCCATGGGAGCTGCTTCTCTCAAAACCACAAAGTGCCACCTCAGGGTGTACCGAGGTGTCAGCAGCCTCCACTGCCCCAGGGACAGCAAGGGATGGGGCAGCAGGAAGATGTCCCTGCTCACTGCAGTGTTGGTCTAGATGACTTTTAAAGGTCCCTTCCAGCCCAACACATTCTATGATTCTGTTCTATGGCACGCAGGGATTGTGCAGGAGACACACATTGAGGCACAGTGAGACACGCACTGAGGACATGCAGGGGGGTTGGTGGGGTGTGTGGAGGATATGGGGGACACGCATGGCACATGGGGACACTCATGAAAGTGCAGAGGGACAGATGGGAAATGTGGTGGGTGCAGGTGAGGGCACAGGAGACACATGAGGATGAAGAGTGACACACGGGAGCATGGCAGGACATGTAGAAAAGCATGGAAGGAGAGGTCTGGGGGGACAGCAGGACACACAGGGGAGGCAAGGAGATGTAGGGCCAGGGTGAGCCACATGGGTGCCTGGGGGCAGCCCGTGGCAGCATGCAGCAGATGTAGGAGTGTGGGTACCTGGCGTGGTGGAGCATGCTGTGACACCAGTGACATGATAGATGGGAGTCACACAATGGGGACACACTAGGGATTGAATGGACACACACAAGGCTTCTCTGGGCAGGTGTGCTCACCTCCCATGGGGTCCCACATGTGTCCCAGTGCCACAGCCTGTGGTGGGCAAGGGGACGCAGGGCCATGTGCATGCTTTGAGGGCCAGAGGAGCAGCCCTAGCTACAACCCCATCAAAAAAACCCAGTATGTGTGACAGAATTACATGCAACAAAACATATACAATAAATACATGTATAAATGATATGTGCATATTTACTTACAATTAATTAATATATACTTACAATTAATATATACTTACAATTAATTAATTAATATGAAATAAGAAAGCAATGATGGTCAAGCAGTAGATCTGGACAGCAAGAGAAAAGTACATTGAAATCCCCACACACCAGAGAGGAGAGGTAGCCCAGCCCTGGTAAGGCGATGCCAAAGGCGTACAGGGAGTTGCGTGGGCATTCAGAGGGCTCTCAGGGGGACACCTCACATATGCTCCTCCCTGGCACGGAGCAGACTGAGTTTCTTTTTTCCTGGCATACCCTTCAAAAGGGAGGGAAAAAACCTGCTTGTTCATTGAGAAGCCTGCATCTGCCCCAGCGAAACCAGTAGAGGAAGCGTCAGACTCCACCCTGCAAAAAAACCACATCTGCAAGTGTGTACATATGTCTCTGTACACAGATCTCTCAGGGGAGCGGTGGCTTTGTGGCCAAAAGGCATTGAAGTCCACCCAGCCCCCCATCAACGCTGCCCACCAGTGTTTGGGCTGCTGAAGCTGACAATAGCCAAAAGTTGGCTTATGAAGGAGAGGTTTTAATTCAAGCCTAGCCTGCCTTTATCTAAAACTCATTTGCAGTTCTTGCCTGGTCTAAATCCACCAAAAAAAGGAGATGGGTGGAAAGCAAAGCGTGGCTGTGCTCCTTTCCCTTCCCTCCATTGGAGCGGTGCAGCTTCCCCGGGAAGGGAGGGGCTGGTTTCCTGGTGCCCCAAAGGGGTACAAGGGACACGCGTAGCCGGAATTTCTGAGTGGCTGGAAGCCGAGCGACCCACTCTGCCTTGGAAGTGAGACTCCTCTTCAGCTATGTTTGGCCACAATCCAGTATTACTGTTGAATCATCCTCGTGCCTCTAAAGATGAACTTTAAAAGAAAATATGTTACGGCTCTTGATGTTTTCTAGTCCTTAGGAAAAACTGGTAGATGTGCTTTTCTTCCAAAACACTGCAACTCAGAGTCAACTATCCCAAGCTATTTTAAAATGCTATGTTTCTGCAGCCCAATGCCTTTCTGATAACAAGAAGTGAGGGTTTGGTTGGATTTTTTTTTCATGTTTACTTTAAATCAAGCTGGTCTGTTTTTCTCTTTCACTCCCGCCGCCCGTTGATGTGCGAAGCAGTCTTTGTGTTTGCTGCAAGCCAGTGACTAACGTCAGGAGTTGCCACTCACAGCACAAACAGCCTGGGGTTCTCAGTTGCTGCTCTGATACCTCCTCTACCCATAGCCCCACGTTCTTCCAGGTCTCACCCCTCGGGTCAAGGGGACACTCCTGCTCAGTCGCGCTGTGCCAGTTAGAGGGATTTTGTGCTTTCTGCCCCAAAATAGCATTTGAATCTTGGTCGGCATGATCGGCATCGCCCCACAGGAGAGGACCGATGTGGACGAGACCCCTCTGAGTTGATTGCTCTCAGTCTCCCTCTCCGCTCAGCCATTCCCACAGGGATGGGGTGCATCCCTTGTGCCAGTGGGGACCTGCCCCAGGACCTGCCTCCATGGCAGGTACCCAGAGCCAAGGGAGGAAGGGAGGGCTGTTGGAAGACACTAAGGGCACTGAAACTAAAAATGGAAAGGAAAAGGAAGAAAAAAGAGGAAGCCAAAGTAGATATTCAGATACTCTTCAGAGCTCAGGGAGAAGGAGTCGCCTGTTACACAGGCTTTACTCTGCCGCCACTAAAGTCAACGCCTTGAACAAGTCTAGTATACATCAGCTATTATTTCAGTCCTGGCAACATCTGCATTTAGAGAACATCTGGTTTTTTTCTGTGAAGCTGTTAAGTGCTATAGTTAATGTATCAGTATTTAATTCTTCTTTTTTAAAAAAGAAAAATCTTCAGCCTGATCTGTAAGTACCATGCTAACAGTACACATGTAAATGAAACTCGGTGGTCCAAAATTGCTGTAAATTAATGAACTTCTCCTTTCCACTTTCCTCCCCAGAGCCCTGCCTTGCGCTGTTTCATTGTACTGACTTGCAATATCTTAGAGCATTTCCCATAACGGTGTTGCTGGCACAGGCTGAAAAGCATCTATTTTAATGGGCTTTGAAGGAGGAGGGGTAACAATTTAGCTGGTTGTTGGGAGGAGGTGTCTGTATCAATAGCAACTGAGGCATCTCAGCAAGAGAAAAAGAAGAACAAGAAACCGCCTGGGAGACAAATGCTGTGGAGCCGTTGAAGCTTTCAGATCTTGGAGCATCCTCTGTTTTATTTACAGCTCCTCTGTGACTAGATACTATTTTCCAACTACTATATTGTGTGTTTTTTCAGTTGGGCGCCTTATCCTTTCTTCGAAGCAACGTGACCACACAGTAAACTGTTTTTTAGGAGTGTTTGCTGTTTGAGGTTAGAAGCTGAAACCACAAAGTTCCTTATCTTGTCTTTCTGTGACTGTTTTTACATGAGCCAGCAGGGCAAAAGAGCAAAGCGCTAGCAACTGAAATCTTCTTCTTCCCCTCTCCCCACCCATATTTTTGAGACCACAGGAGGAGAAGTCCCCTGTAGGACCCAGCTGCTGGCTTTCTTTGGTTCTGTTGTCCACAGACCAGGTATGAATGTGCATCTGAAGGGCGGGCAGGGAGGGGAGAGTTGATTCAGAAGGTGGAAAGCAGGTGGAAACTTGTCTTTGTGGCTTAGGGAAAAGCTTGGGAAAACAGAGAGGAAAGTTCATTTGACTACCTTTCTTCCCCAGACTTTCAGCATTCATCATTTAACTGCTGCTGAGTCTTGTTAACAAACGTGTCTGGATGCTGAAGCTGGTGGGAGCCTTGCTTGGTACCGGGTGCACTGGGCAGAAGGGAGGTGCTGGCTGGGGTCTTTTCTTATGGGCTACAAAGCTGGCATCTGGTGTGGGAGGGTAGTGACTGCCACTGTTGCCATCCAGAATAGCTTTAGTAACCCTCAAGAGAAGACTTTTGGATAAGCTTTTGTTAAAAAGCTTCTCTTGTGGTTTAATTTTAGGTCACAAGCTTGTCAGAGACTTCTAACTGGGATGAACCCCAGGTAGGGGTGGAGTTCCAGGAGGGCTGTGAGTGTCTAGTCCCTGCACTGCACCATTCTCTATTGGTACGCAGATGCCTTTCAAACCCACTCAAGCTTTCACAAGCCTTGAAGTGCATTTTTTTGAAGGCATTTGTTTTTCACACACTCCAGTGGTCATGCTCGATACACCCCAACACGATGTTTTTACACCAGTACAAGCATGATGGTACAAGTCATTTTCTAAGGCTATCTCCTTGAGTCTCCCAGAATTGTGCAGGTTCAGCAAACTTTGGCCACGCTGAGTTTGGTACTTAGTCCTTATCTTTAACAACAGCCATACTTGGTTGTCTGTATTTTTTTTAACTTCATGACTTTTAACTAAGAGGGAAAAAACTATTAAAAAAAAAAAAAGATAAACAGTTTCTTAGACATAACTGATAGGTTATCACGATCTCCAAACAGTTGTTCGTTGCTGTGACAGGGTACCGAGCCATTTCAAGCGTCCTCGGGCAGACGGCACAAACACTGCCTCCCGCACTCCCTCCCCACATCTTCATCATGTCAATCCAGACTCATAGAAACAAATGGCACAAAAGCTGCCCCAGAGCACCTGGAGCCCTGTGAGGCTGAGGAGGAGGAGGCAGTGAGCATGTAAGCTGAAGTGTGTTGTGACTCACAGCAAGTCAAGAGCACATAGCTGACTAGGTAGTCTCATCGTCTAAAGTTCACCACTCAATTCGGGAGACAAGACAATTTTTCTAGCAGTAAATGATCGCCTCAATTGACGGATTGATTTCTGAGTGAAAACATTTGTAGTATCGAACCCCAAGCGGCGTTCATTATTTGCACTCAGCAGTCAGCAAATTACGTGGAAGTTTGGCCTGAAAAACAGAATTTGTTTCATTATTTGGAGACTCATCTTGAAAACAGTGCTGGTAATGACCCAGGCTTGGTGCTGGCTCTCAGAACCTCCAGCTTTGTTCTTGTATCAGACAGCCGGGAGGCGGCTGTGTTTGAGCAAACACTTCCTACTGGCAGAAGCTGTTTCCGAGTTGCTCGAGCTCTATGTGAGCCCAGACGGCTTCACCTCAGTGGGTGACTTTTCCCTACCGCTCGGCCCTTATCTCCAAGTCTCTTCCTTCAGATTCAGGCCATTACTCCTTCAAGTAACTCCCTGCTCTCATTTCTGCCGGTACCTGTCACTAAAGCTGTTCCCACCCTCTCGCCATTCACTTCTTCCCAGGGAAGATTCTTAGCAACTACAGCAGCTACAGGCACGTATTCATGTCTGCCTTCTATGTAGTTTAGCTAGGTTTAGTACACATTTCCTAAATACTAAAGGTAAAAGACATGAACTAGATCTCAGGTTGGCCTCTACAGCTTCATTTCTGGGGTTTTTTAGCCTGGAGAAAAGGAGGCTGAGGGTAGACCTTATTGCTCTCTACAACTACCTGAAAGGAGGTTGTAAAGAGGTGGGGGTCGGTCTCTTCTCCCAAGTAACAAGCAATAGAACAAGAGGAAATGGCCTCAAGTTGCACCAGGGGAGGTTTAGATTTGGTATTAGGGAAAATTCCTTCACCAAAAGGCAGGTTTTCAAGCATTGGAACAGGCTGCCTAGGGAACTGGTGAAGTCATCATCCCTGGAAGTGTTCAAAAAACATGCAGACATGGTGCTTAGGCACATGGTTTAGTGGTGGACCCTGTTTTGCTAGGTTAACCATTGGACTCAATGATCTCAAAGGTCTTTACCAACCTAAATGATTCTATGATTCCATTCTATGATTAACCTCATAACTTTTACCCATAAATCCTCTTTCCTATGGGACCAACCACCATCTCATTTCCCAATGCTTTTCTCCACCACACCATTGCATTTAAACTACCACTTGCCTTGCTGGTAACTGATCCCCATCCCATCCCCAGGGGCTTGGCAGGGGTTTGAGTTCATACTTCCAGGGTCCCATCCAGAGATGTGACGGTAGAACACAGCAGCTTTGCCCTCCTGCCATGTGTGACTGGTAACCTTCCCAAATGGAGGCTCCTGGCACTCTCTCGCGCATTGGAAACCACATCCTCTCAACAGCTACTTCGTCTCCTAAACAGAGCAAAGCCTGATGTCTCTTGGAGGTGAGGGTGTGGTATCATTTTTCCCTTCCTTCTTCACTAATTAACTTCCACAGTTAGTAGAAGCCACCAGCACCTAGGGTGGGCACTGCTCAGCTGGGGCTACTTGGTGGCTGGAGCTGCAGAGGGGATGGAAGATGGTGATGGTGTGAGGGGACCAAAGGTGTTCTTCTTCCAAGGCATCCTGAGATGCAGCATCCCTGCCTGAGCGCCAGCCTAGGCACTGCTGTGGGTCAGCGTGAGGGCAACGTGTCGCATCCAGAGGCAACGCAACCCAGATCTGGAGGGAGGTGTCTCCACCTTCCCACTGGCTGTCAAGGAAGTGGGATGACCTGCTCAGCTCTAGCTAATTGTTAAATATCTACAACCAAAGGCTGTGCATCCCACTCAGGGCTAAATTAATGTCTGCAAAGTGCCCAGGAGTGAAAGACATCCTGTGGACGAGCAATGTCACCACTGCTGAAGGTGTCTTCATCCACCTGCACAGCAGTGGGAGACTGAAGAACATTTCCATGAACTGGAGATGGTTGAGGAACACAGTGGCTTCTCTCTTTCGATATTTTTTTTGCTAACCCATTTGTTCCATGAAAGGAGGGATTGCAGCATATTCTGAATCACAGGTGGGGAGCATCTTTCCCCTAGATGTTTGCAGAGGGTGCAGAACATTTGGGTACCATGGGAGAAAAACTGAGCAGCCATCACCTGCTCCTCTTGCAGTTTCTCCTTGCTTCGCCCTCAGCAGGCTGAGGGGCAGAGCTGGTGCAATTGCTTTTGCCAGTGGTCAGGTGGCATTTTCCCCATCCACCCCTATCCACATCTCAAACGCATGACTCTGAGAGCGCCCCAAATCCAGCACTGGCCACAGGCCTGTGTGCAGAGGTGAGCTCAGCCTTCTGGCCTCTCTGGAAAGCATCTCCCCCACGTGCCCTCCCCACCTTGGCCCCATCTCACTCCCTTTCTCAGCGTTATTTCCTGTGACAAATTTGCCGTGCCGGCTCTGTGGAAAGCAGCTGGAAGGGTTTCATGCCTGCAGTGTTTTTCTCCTTCTTTATCCCCCTCAGCAGGCTTGGATCTATTCAAATCTCCCTTTCTTTTTCTTTTTTTTTTTTTTTCTTTTCAGTGCAGCTTCCTACAATTTCAGCTTTTTGGCTGACTCGGGGCTTGAAATCTGTCTTTCCTCTTCCCCAGTGCTTCCTCCTGCAGTAACCCTTCACGTACCATGGGCTTGCTTTCCACAAGCACATGGAGGTGTGTTAGGAAGAGCACAGTGGAAAGCTGCTGCTGCTTTTCAGTAAGAGGGCTTCTACAACTCTGAAATTAGCCCCTTAACCTCCCAAATACTGTGGGGGCACCAGCTGCTTCACCCCACAGATGCAGACACTCAAGGGGAGAACACTGGGGTGCCATGCTTACAGCATCTGTGCAGCTCCTTACATTCCCATGGGCTTTTCTAGGAAAAAGTGGTTGTGATCCCTGTGCCAGAGCCATTGGGACATGGAGTCTGCCTCCTCCCAGCCCTCCTTGTGCTTTTAGAATTTAAAATGAACTTATCAGCACCTGCTCCGAGTGACGGTAAATCTCTGAAGTCACCGATGAAGGAACAAGCCTGGTGCTTGGGATGAAAATCACTCCCTTTCGACGCACAGCTGTCCCCTTCCTTGCTCTCTTTGGCTTTTTCCAGCTATTACAGGCAACATCCAGCAAAGCCACATATAAGGAATTCCATGGTGAAAAGTTTTCAGGGCACACTGCAAGCTGGGCTGGCTCCATCCCACAGATGGGTAAGGAGGGTAGACACCCAGCATCTCAGCACGCAGGAGGACCGCAGGATCAGGCCCTCGGGGACAGTTGGGGACCACAGCCACTCTGTGTCACAGCTGCCTCTCCTGTTAAGAGCAGCTGTGCCTCAGGCTTGGACACCCCCAGATTTGATGGCATAAATGCATTTCTGGCTGCCTCGTGTCTTTTGAGGACTCATCACTGTCTGATCCAGCAAGGCCAGAAGCCAGCTGCTCTTCCATTTGGCAGATGCCCATGCAGCTGGTAACATGTACTGGGACACCAGTATGATGCCCCTAGTCAGTCACACTGCCAGCATCTGCCCACGTACATTGAGTGCCCATGGGATGCAGGTACCCACCACCTCAGTCACTGCTCTATCAGTGGTGACGGTTTCTTACTATTAGATAACAGATGAAATAGGGCAGGATGAGTTATTGGAGGAAAATGGAAACTCTCACTGGGCTTTTACCAGCCTACCTAATATCAAGGAGCTGCAGCAGAAAAGGACATTTTTGCTTTTATACTGATTTTAAACATATTAGTAAGCAGACTCCAGAGCTGGTCTGCTGATTTCCCTTTGCTGGAGCGTATTTGTGTGATCACAGAATCAGAGAATGTCAGGGGTTGGAAGGCACCTCTGGAGATCCTCTAGTCCAGCCCCCCTGCCAGAGCAGGATCACCTACAGTAGGTCACACAGGAATGTGTCCAGGTGGGGTTTGAATGTCTCCAGAGAAGGAGACTCCACATCCTCCCTGGGCAGCCTGTGCCAGTAACAAGCTGCCCAGTAAGTGATGGCTACGCATGTGTTTATTTCTGTATGCCATAAGCTGTGTGTATACTATCATCCAATTCTGTTTGACACTGTAACTTTAAAAAATATTATTATTGTCATTATTATTATTACAAATGAAAGCTTACGCACAACAGCGTGATGTCAGCACCCACTTCCCAACCAGTCAGTGCCTGATGGTTTGAGTCAGACAAGGCGCTCAGCGTGCCGATTCCTGGAACAGATCGCCAGGTACCACAGCTAACCATCTCAAGTTTATGTTCCAGACCAGGCGGCTCTTTTGGGTTTTGTTTTTGTTTGAGAAATGTATTCACCAAAAATATGCTCTTGCTCATCTGGAATTTTGTTTTGGACGTTGAACGAGCCAACGGCAACAACACAAGCGTCATCCTTGTTGGACTGGTCATCCTCATCTCTTTTTAAACAAGTCAGGCGTTCCCAGCTCACAGCCCTGCTGACTCCGTGCCCCCATCCTGGTGGGCACTGTGCAGGAGAGGGTCAGTGCCTGAAAAACCCAGCCTGGTCAAAAGCAAATGGCAAAGGAAACACCCCCACCAAAGAAAATAGTTACTGTCTAGAAATACGCTTTCTTAATGTCACTCTATCTTTTTTTCTGTATTTTTTTTTTGCTATCATTTCATGGCATTTCATTAGTTCTGCATATTATGTAAGAATATCTTACTGGTTTTTTATTCCGTTTCATTTTAAAACTATTAAAGCCATCTGCCACTTAGTAAACACTAACATATTTTCTTTTCTAGATCAAAGTGTCTCCTGTCTGTGTTATAATGGAAGTTTGACATTATTTTTTTTACAAGACAGGCAGGAGACACTTTGATCAGGTGCCAAAGTGTTTCACTACAACAAACAGGCAACACTCTGAGCTAGAAATGATAAGATGTTATTATGCACTGTGATGATTTCACGACATGTCAGACGTTATGCTAAAAAATCCACTCTACATCATATGTAACATTCAAAGTATCAGTGTGAAATTCCAGATTTTTTTTAAATGAACAATTTATGAATTGAAAGCATTCATTTTATATTTTTTCTATGAAACTGTGACCTTTTTGTACCGATTTTGAATATTTTTTGTAGTGTTTTTTATTTCAGCAAACTGGTATCTTCTGTCAAAAACACTCCATTGAAAAAATTCTGATGGAGTCGACTTGAAAAGCTTTTCTTGAAAGCCTTTTATATATACAAAAGATTATTGTCCCTGTTGGAGAACAAAAGAATCACCTGCTGGCTTTTTTGTCATTCTTAAATAAATTAATTGCTCAAGGATTACTTTATCCATGTTTCTCAAACGCGCCGCTCCCCACCGCTCCCACCAGCCCCCCTGTATGTGTTTGCCTTTTATCCCGGGATGCAGGATGCCTCCGCAGAGAGTCCACGGCTTTCCAGTAAGACAAATGCTGCAGCTACACCCTGGGGAGGAGAAAAAAAACAAAACCAAACACGCACATTATAATTTTTGTCTTAATTTGCATGCTGAAGAGGAGAAGGGGCCTCCCATAGTTATCTATACCAAGTGCCTGGACAGCGACGAGGGGATGGGCATGAGTGTGCACCTCCTGAACACGGCAGCTACAGGTGAAGTAGGTGAAGGCAATCAGCTCCTCTTCCTCTGCCTAAAAGTATGTCTACTGCTTTGTCAAGAAAAGCTATTCTAGCTTTCCAGGTGGACAACCACAGCCGAAAAAGTGTTACTTGTCTCCAGCGGGCATGGCAGCTGGGTGTCTGTAGCCAAGAATAACTGGTAGCAGAAGGGCAGTAGCATGTAGGAGGGGAGTCTGTCTCACCGGTGGGGAAAGATGGGCACTCCTCATTCGAAACTTGTGATTTATCTCACGCTAAAAGAGGTGACCAAATTCAGGGGCCCAAAATTTGGTTCTCTACAAGGATTGTAAAGGAATGGAGGATGTTTCTGTTGTAGAAATGAGACAAAAGTAGAAAACCAGACAAAGAAAGTCCAATTGGGTATTGGAGAAAAAAGCACTGCAAAAACTGGAAGGGGTTGTCCAGAGGGGCTGTGGGCTTTCTGTCCTTAGAGGTTTACAAGACTCATCTGGACACAGCCCTAAGTGGCTTGCTTTAATGCCAAAGTTAGTCCCACTCTGATCAGATGACCTCCACAGGTCTCTCAGAGGTCCAGTCATTTTACATCCATGTTATGACATCCCTACAATTATATGGGATGCGTCCCAGGGCAGAAGATAACAAGTCTCAGATTTGCCTGAACCTGGTTTCACGCCCTTACCTGCAGCAGCAATGACATCTGCTGCATCGATGGTGGCACAGATTACCACCTCCTGTGCCCGGGATGTACCATTGGAGGCACAGTGCTCGACCCTTCTGAGAGTAAGCCCTTGGCTTCCCAGATGATTTCATTTCAAACCAGTCTGCTGTTGAAGGACTTGACATTCAAAACCTGCCTAGACACCACCCTGTGCAACTTGCTCTAGGTGATCCTGTTCTGGCAGGAGGGTTGGACTAGATGATCTCCAGAGGTCCCTTCCAACCCCTGACATTCTGTGATGCTGTATCGCACCACCCAAGGTCAGGAAGAGACCCCAGGCAGCGCCGGTCTGCAGGTGTTTTGGCACAGGGAGTTGTTTGTAGCAATGCCACCGCATGCTGGTGCAACGTCAACACATGAAGCACATCCGCCGCACACCAGGGTTTTGTGTCAGTACACGCAGTACGATCAGGTGCCAAGCGTGGGCCACTTCACTTTTAGGTCTGCTTTCCCCCCCCCCACTGATGCTTCGGGTCAGGAGGTGTCACTGTCCCCAGAATGACTTTCCAGCACTGGCAGGGCAAAGGCTACTCAAGAAATGATTGAGCCTTGGCTCATCTTCTCCCCTTTTAAATGCAGGCTGTTTAGAAACAAAAGCTGTAGGATTGTGTACATTTCTCATTTCAACCCAGCGGTAAGGATTTTAATATGCAATAAATCACTGCTGAGAGAAAAGGTCGGAAATCCAGAGCTTGGGAGGCTAGAGGGGTGAATTGGGTGTTGCAAACCAATCAGCTTTTTGCCGTTCATTCCCCTGCATTTCCCCCCCCCCCCAAAATTCACAGCTTTCATGCTTTTCTTCCTGAAAGGCTGCATTCAGGGTCTGTCAGCACAAAGCAAAATCAGTTCATCCTGGAAAGCTGAGAATACAGTATTTTCTCCCTTATGAGAAGAGGACCTGCTTTCCACAGGTTGTTTATTGTTTATTATTACTGGTTGTCTTTCTTGCCTTCTCCAGGCGAAAATCAAATCTTTTCCCACCACCTATGACGCTATAGTATCCCATGGGGTTAGCAATTAGCTTGTGCCATTCCTCCATGCTGGATGACCCAGCTAACCACAGAGCCCAGCATGCCCAAGGGCTTCTCTCCTCACCAAGAGAGGGAAACCACCAGGAAGTGACACCCACAATTCCCAAAGAGCCCATCTCTTCCCCAGTAAAAATATTTTGGAGCTGTGGCCTAAACACAATAGTTGTTTGCCAACAAGTCAGGTCCTGCTGCAGGAGGGTCCATCAGCCAAGCCCGTTCGTCTCTGTGAAGAAGGACTTAGATTTGGGCTAGCAAAGGGGGCAAGAGGGATGCACGTGAGGGTCAACAGAGATCATGGGCCACAGCCGAGACCCTTGGAGAAGTGCAGCACAGCCTTCAACCACAGCATTTAACAGCTCACTTGTCTGTGCTTGTCAGCTACCGCCGCGTCAGTACTGCCTGTACCGCAGGCAGCAAATACCCTCCCCTTCGCTGGCAGCAACAGTTTGAAGATTGCCAGGGTACCATGCTGAGGTGCACTATAAACTAATAGCTGAGGTCCCAAACGTGTAATTTAAACACATTTTCAGAAGACGTTCATGCCTCTCCCGGCACCAAAGACGTCTCCAGAAGGACTGATCTATTATCCCGCTGCCCCTTGACCCCCATTAAGCAAACAGTGCGGGAAAACCTTCACATTTACCCACTCCAGCAAAGCCCTTTGGTTTAACCTTGTCAGGATGCATCTGCCAGAGCGGCAACGTACTGTACGTTCTGTCTCTCTATTTGCACGGGTCAAGGAAACGGGCTGCCGGCACAGCCACCTTCCAGATGGAGCGGTCCCATACGCATGCCGACCTTCGTTAGCAGTTGCCAGACTTTGGCGGTACATGAGGAACGCCTTACGTGTAATTACAGGGCTGCAGCATTTTGCTTCGGTCATTTGGCTGACAGTAGAATACAGCTGTTGAAGGAATTGCCCCCTTGGAAATCTCCCTGTCCACACATTTTAGGACAGGCGAGAGAAACTAAATCTCCTAACGGGCTCATGACAGACAGATACAGTTTCGTGCGGGGGCTAGAGAAAAGGGTTGAACTTCCATTTTTTAAAAATATTATCTCTCTTCTCCTCTGCTACAGTCCTGCTGTAGTTGTGCAAAGGCAATAACACATGTAGGGGACTGGAGATGGGATCATTACTGCGGCTGGTTATTTTTGCTGGAAATGGCCCTTTGCTGTTTTCAGTCTGGTTGATTTAGACAGCGGTTTCCAGAGAACTAAAAAGTCAGTGCTTTCTCTTGACCCTTCATTGCGAAACATAATCTGAGATTTAGAAAACTTGCTGCTGCAGGGTTCCCATTCGTCAGACCTGCCCTCATCACTGGGGCCACTGTGAGAAAATGCCAAGGGTTGTAGGCTGGCCATTCCAACAGGCACTGAAGGGCACTAGCCCTGACTGTTTGAACATGATCTGTAAGACCCCCTTCTCCAAGGAATCATAGAATAATTTAGGTTGGAAAAGACATTTGAGATCATCAAGTCCAACCGTTAACTAGCAAAGCTGGGTCTGTCACTAAACCATGTCCCTAAGCATCTCATCTATAAGTCTTTTAAATACCCCCAGAGATGGTGACTCAATCACTTCCCTGGGCAGCCTGTTCCAATGCTGTTACACCTTTTGGTGAATAAACTTTTCATAATACCTAATCCAATCCCTGACTGGTGCAACTTGAGGCCAGGATGCGGATAGGATTTGGATTGGATAGGATTTCTCCTATTGCTTGTCACCTGGGAGATCGACGATCACCTCACTACAAGCTCCTTTCAGGTAGTTGTAGAGAGCAATAGAATCATAGAATTGTATCAGATGGAAGAGACCTAGAAGATCATCGAGAACAGTCTATGTCCCAGCCCTATCAACACCACTAAATCATGTCCCTCAGCACAACAACCACCTCCCTGGGCAGTCTGTTCCAATGCCTGACAACCCTCTCAGTACAGAAATTCTTCCTAATATCTAACCGGAACCTCCCCTAGTGCAATTTAAATCCATTTCCCCTCCTCCCATCACTCTCCACTAGGGAGAACAGACCAACCCCTGTCTCTCTACAACCTCCCTTCAGGTAGCTGTAGAGAGCAATGAGGTCTCCCCTCAATCTCCTCTTCTCTAGGCTAAACAGCCCCAGGTCCCTCAGCCTTTCCTCATAAGACTTATGTTCTAAGCCCTTCACCAGCTTGGCAGCCGCCTCTGTGCCCTCTCCAGCACCTCAATGTCCCTCTTGTAGTGAGGGGCCCAAAACTGGACACAGCACTCGAGATGAGGCCTCATCAAAGCCAAGCACATGGGCATGATCACCTCCTCTGAGGTCTCCCCTGAGCCTCCTTTTCTCCAACCTAAACAATCCCAAATCCCTCAGCCGCTCCTTGTGAGACTTGTTCTCAAGACCCTTCACCAGCTTCGTTGCTCTTCTTCGGATACGCTCCAGCACCTCAAGCTATCTGCCACAGAGCAGTTGGTGCTGCACAATTCCCAGGTTGTGGATGCAATAATAAAAGCACTCCCGAAAATCCTTTTGGTGAATGAACGAATGTCATTTCTTCCGATGCAAAAGCAAAGTCTAATTCTGAGAGGCTCAGCAGAGCTGCAGCATTGTGCAGCCCTGATTTGAACATTGCTTCCTCTCATCCGTTTGTAGAGCTAAAAGGGAGCAGCCTTTTCCATCTTTGTAAGAAAAGGTTGCAATCTTTATTCCTGCCTTAATGAACTGATTGAATTGCTTTTGACGATCCAGAACAATGTCAGGATTTATTCTCTCTCCAAAAGCAATTAGTATTTCAGCTTGATTATTTGCCTGTAATATGAGTCATAAGACAAAATACTGTGGGTACCAATAAATTGGTAAAAGGCATTTCAGAGTAAAGATCCAACATATGCTTAAATATCATGAAACTGCCACACATCAAGGAAGAAATTTCAGCTCCAGTTTGTGAACCAGGAAGACTGATCTTGTATTTCTGTTTAACGCCAAAGTCTTAATTAATTTCTTGCAGAATCAGAGCATCGTAACACCAGTCAGCTTGTGCTACTGTCAGAACACAAGAATAAGGTCACTTGAACACCATTTCAGAGCTGTCAAAGCACCCAAAAACCTCCTAAGTCAGGCCCAAAATGTGTCATTTAATCTTAAGAAATAAGTTTGGATTTACTTTTTTCTCTTATGTCTTTCGGATTTATTTTTTCCTCTTAAGTCTTTTCTGATTTCTAGCTTGGTGTACTGCAGCTTGGTGATATTTTCAGCTCTTTTCCTCAGAAACTGAAGACTTCAAGCTGACTCATTCTTAATAGAAGGTACGAGTCTCATAGGAGCAGCACGATTTCAGGAGTTCGGATTTTAATGGGAACATCAAATCTATCTGATACTAATATAAGCTCACCAGAAATTAAAAATACTGAAGTTTGTATCCTGGGTTTGCTTCTCACATAGATCATAGCTGATACATACACACGTTGCCAAGTAGCCTCTTTGGCAAACTTTGGAGTTAAGTATAGCTAGAAATGGAGTTTTGTGAAAATTTAGACCAAAAATAAGGGTTGTTTTTCTTTTCCCTCTTTTTAAAAAGAAAAAGGCAATTGATGTCTTAGAGTTTTCATATGCAACATCTCAAAAGGGTGGACACACTTTCATTTAAGCATTCCTTGAGCTGGGTTCACCTCAGCCCTGCCAGGATAAAATCCTCAGCAGAGAAAGAGAAAGTAAAACTTTGCACAAAAATGAAAGTGAGTCATTTAATTATGTCATATCTAATGAAAAGCAAATAAAATCAATGCTAATAAGGGATGTCAATGCCCAAAGTCCTCTCCTTTTCTGAAAGCACAGAATTACTTCTTTTAAGTATCCAAGCAGCCAGGTGAGGGTGCTGAGGGTGAGAAGACAAGGGCTGTGGAGGGACACCACGTTAGTCATGCAAGCCTGCCTGAAACTTCAAAGGTGGGGATTTGCAGAGGGGTTCATGATGCCAAGCGCCAAGCAATACATCCAGAGCAGCAAACTTCATGTCTGAAGTGATGCCCATGAGCTAACAGCTTGGGTCGGTGACAGTGCCAGGCTCCAGGCATGCTGCTACGCGGGCGAGCAAGCACGAGCGCTGGGGAGACAGGCTGGAAAGGTAAAACTGGGGAAGAGTTGCTCTTGCAGAGTGAGCAAAAGGACAGAAATGAATTTAAAGACGCCTGGAGGACAAGTCCAAATGTGACTCTAGAATGTGGGCATCCAGCTGCAGCCACTGGTTTGGGAAGTTGGGGGGTCGGTTAGCCTCAGTCAGTTGAGCGTGGCGCTAACAACGCCAAGGTTTCCGGTTCGAGTCCCCCTTCAGTCCCCGTGTGTTGCCTGATCTAGTCGAGAGGTGGCGTCCCTGGAGACAGGGAGGCTGGATTAAAATTATCTCTAAGGTCCCTTCCAGCCTGGGCCATTCTATGATTCTATGAAGTCCCTAAGCTGTTGGCTGCTGGAAGGTGAGAAGATGTTGAAGGACAAGAGCGGCTCCACACCCTCCTTTGTGCGTCTGCTGCTGGCCATGGCCTGTCAGAAGGGCTGGGGCAGTCCTCACCACTAGCCCTAGTAAGGCCATTATAGATGGAAAACACACAGAGTTGCTCAATTTATACTGAGCAGAAAGCATCATTTTAAGTGTAGCAACATCAGGATCATAACACCTACACTCGAGACCTTGGTAGGAGTAGCCACTGCTAAAATACAATCGTGCTCACACCAGGAGATCTCATGACCTCAGCAACAGTCTTGATCTCTAACAGAACCCCCTAGTGCAGTTTGAGGGGCAGTGCTTTGACAATGGCTCTTAAGGACTGAGTTGGCAGGTGGTGTTCCAATATTGGGGTGCAGCATTTTTGTGGTAGGCACTTCACCAAGCCGTGTGTTTTCCACTCATGCCCTGGGTGCCACAGCACACACTAGGTTGGGTGGGAGCTAGAACAGCAATGAACTGTCAGGCTGTGCTAGAAGGACTCTTTCTTCTCCCTGGGATAGACTGGGGTAGTATTTTCAGGACCAAAACTAGCAAAAATGACAGCGTATAGAATCGCCCTTGCCTTCTGCAGGGTGTTTTTTCTTTACATTAGTTTGAGTTGGGTTTGGTTTTGTTTTGCATTGCTTACTCTTCTTCGTTCAAATCCCCACCGTGAATTTGTCTTGAGAAAAGGCAAAGGGTCTAACCCTTCTGTAACAACAGACTGTATGTAGCAGTTTTTTCCTCTCTAAATTACTGATAACTGATACCTGTGTTTTCACATCCCCAAAAGGAAATTTTTTAAAAGAAAAGGGTGTTTGCCACTGAAGCAGCATGGTGAAATGCAAATGGAAGTGTGGTGGAGGTTGATTTTTACCTTCAGGCTGACCAGCTACACGAAGACGATACGAGTGCCACAGAAGAATGGAACGTTTCCTCTGGCTACAGGGTGCAGCTCTCTCCTTGCCCTTTGTGTGCCTCAGCAGTCGCTGGGGGCATCAACCCTCATGAGCAGCACCAGAGCTCATGGGTGATGAACAGCTGAAAAGCCCTCATTTGGTGTTGCCTGGGCTTACATACCCCCCGACCTCCTGATCCAATGGGCTCAGCATGAATCACCTACCGGATCTGGGCACATACATCTGCTCTGCCTAAACCCACAGCGTCCAGAAGAAAGTTTAAGCACTGCAGGCATTGAGGACGCTCCAGTAGAAAAAGAGCCTCAAATCTCCTCACTGGCAACCCTTTAAAAGAGGTAAGGGCCACAAAAGACTTCCCTTCCTCTGTAAGATTTCACTTCATCTATTAAAAATATATTAAAAACATCAATATCATGAGAGAGAAACAAAAAAGGGGACTCTCTCTTCAAGCCTTTTCTAATTTCCCCTGCTCTGCATGTTCTTCCCAGCAGCTTAGCCCTAGTATCTAAGACCTTGCTGGCTACCAAGGCCACTAAAGCAGCCCAGGGCTGGAGTTAAATCACTGCCTGGCTTCGACACTTCCGATGCAACTATAGGCATCCAACAGATCACATCAGAATATGGCCTCCCACATCGGGGAGGTTCAAGTTGGATATTAGGAAGAATTTCTTTACTGGAAGGGATGTCAGGTATCGGAACAGCCTGCCCAGGGAGGTGGCTGAGTCGCCATGCCTGGAGGTGTTTAAGAGATAGGTATACGTCGTGCTTATGGTTTAGTGCTGTTGATGGGGTTAGAACGAAGTTAGATTCAATGATCTTGAAGGTCTCTGCCAACCAAAATTCTTCTATCTCCTTCTATCCTAGATACACTTGAACATCCTCAGCCCTGACTTCTTTGTGTCCTATCACCAGCTGGAGTTGCTTTGGTTTTCTCCACATGCCTTAGCAATACAGTTACTGCTGTTCCTTAGAAAGCCAGAGTGCATTTATGGCACTTAAGTAGTAAATAGGAGTAATTGCCTTCTGAGCAAACAGGCTGTCCTGGCTCAGATCCTTCACACAAACCCATTAAATGGGGAGCTGCTGTTCATTAAGAGCGTGACTGAACTTGATCCACCACCACTGCTCACTGGATTTAAAGTTAAAGCTGACGGAATGGGGAGATGGGCTGGGGGACTTTTTCCTGCACTTCCTATGAGTACTTAGACTTCCACCTTCTTCCCACCTCGCCCTGAGAGACCTGAAGCTCCTTCATTCTCACCATTTCGGATGATTCTTTGCAACTGGCAGATGGAGAAACGCCACAGCTGCACGGCACTCACAAGGCTTTGCTAAATCCTGAACTCAGGGGGTAGGGACAGGTATAGCGTCCTGACTCGTTGGGGCTACACTCGGCTGTATAAATTATTCTGATCCCCACTTAGTTTTCTCCTATCATAGGTAAGCGTTAAAACTGCCTCTCTCTGAAGGTGGGAAGGGTTGTGGTGAGCTGCAGGTCACATCCACCTCTGCTTTTCACTTCTCTTTGGGTTTGTCAACTGCAGCTTTTCTACAAAGAAGCCCACACAAAGCTCCCTTCTGACTGCTTTCACTTACGACTTTGTGAGCCTTTACAGTCAGCTCTTAGAAATGCTTTAAAGCAAGACCACTAAAGCACTTTGTGATATCCTTCTGTAGCATTTTTAAACAAGGTTGTGGTGTTAGGGACCAGCCTGACATCACTTGGAGGTCACCTTTACCTCTAGAGTCATGCAAGTATTTCAAAACAGCTGTTCCTCACAGAGGCTTGGTATTCTGGACTGTCCAGAGTGTGTTTGGACCTCACCTTCGTCACCTCACAGGGTCACTGCAAGTAAGAGTGAGGCACTTGTTACAGAAGAGTCTGAGAAGACCATCCTGATGAGTCACGAAGTTCAGACTGGACCCCCTTGCTTTTTAAACTTCCCCACAGAGAGGACTCTAGGTGTGGCTGGATCCAGTCTTAGCCCTTGCTGTAAAGAACAATCACAGAGTCAGTTTATTTTGGCTTGAGATGGGACACTCTGAGAGGCACCTTGAACAAAGAAATCCCCAGGCAATTATACCCTTACAATCTAAATTCACCTCCCCTCACATGATGGTTCAGTCCAATAGTAATATTTGGGTCTGGAGTGTTCTTGGTCTACACTGGATCCTTTCTCTCTCTCCAGGCTGGGTCTCCAGGATGCATTTTCTGTTGATCTTACCTTTCTCACTTAGCATTGGTTTCTGGGCCTTTCTTCAGCCTAAGCTCATCAGTACTTCGGTAAAGTTCCACAGTCTGGTGCCTCTGGGCTTCAGTAAATCTGGCCACTCGTGCTAAGCAACGTCATTCATAAGACATAACAAGCTTCAATTTACCACAATTTTAAGCGACTCCAGAACAGCCTTGAAGTAGCCAGCACTAGGGGATATACACTTACACCACTGGAGACCACAGTAAGTCAGTGAAAATAGAGAAGTCCAACAAATTTTGGTATGGAAGTTCCTATCAATTCATCATTCTTTCATGCTGACGCAAAAGGTGCAATAATTTACCCCTGGAGCACCTTTGAAGCTTCTTCATCCTACCTCCCAAGGCAGAAAGGCGCTACTCTGCAGCCACAGCCACTTTTGAAATGTTATAAAGCAGACTTAGTGGCTCCTGAGTGGTACCAAGTTTCTAGCTTCTCTCTTTGCTTTGCAAGGAAGAAGAAACAAATTCCTACCAGCATCCCGTGAGGAACCGGTCCTCATTTCAAGCATCTGTAAGCAGGGCCAGAGGGACAGGGGGGAGGACAAGCTGGTGGCAGGAGGCAGAAACGCCGGAACGGAAGCTTACCGGCTGCAGCGCTGGCAAGCCCACGGCGTGGAGGGCACTCTGTTCTGGCAGCGGCCGGTTTCACAGAGATCGTGAGTTTAAGCACATATCTAATTGAATTGCAGATGTCTTTTCCGATGGCTATCTGGTAGCAAAGCTTTGATTAAAGCAGCAGCAGAGAGGCAGGAACAGGCTGGTTTCTCAGTGATAAAACTAATGGAAGGAAGAATGACCATTTACTGCAGCCCCCACCGGGAGCATAATGCAGGCAGGTACTTTAAATAAGATTTTTGAGGAAGATCTGAGAGCTCAGCAAAGATACCCAGCTTCCAGCTCCTAGAGACCCTGAATGCATGTTGGACTGGAAAGCAGCTGACAGTAATTTAAATAATCCACAAATAAGCTCATCTCCCTCTCTTCCCTTACTCCCTGATGAACAACAGATCTGCTTTCCTTTCTGACGGCCACAGAGGTTTGCTCTTCTTGACTTTGTTTTCTACAAAGGCTGACAAATTTTTGTCTTTGCCCTTTCGTATGTGAATTTGCCCTGAGCTTGCACTTGCCAGATCTCAACCTCTCGTGCCTTTAGAGCTCCAGAGAGAGAGAACTTTTAACAGAGCTCTCAGTCTACCCAAACTACAACTCTAAATGCGTAACACTTTCTTTTCCTTTTTTTTGCCTGTAGCGACTTTCTCATGACGAATTGAACCGTGTCCAATATGTATTACCACATACACATCACTGAATAACCACCCCCACCCAAGGCAGCTGAGGAATCAAAGTTAAGCTGCATGATGACCTAAGAACCTGGCTTAGCTCAGGAACATGATTTTGAGAACTGTTTTCACTTTCCTCAGCTGACCATTACACTCTACCCAAATCGCCCGCATGCTACATTTTGGGTGCCTCTTGGCCACGTACTACTCAAACTCTTCTGCCTCTTGGCCTGGCACAACTCTCCTGGGGGCACCTCAACGAAAAACCACCACCTAGGACACAGTTTCAAGGAAAGTCATTGTAATTTTGCTCATTTTTCCCTTTTGAACTGCTGCCCTTCTCCGATGTATTTACAATGTAAGTAAGTTAGTTTATTCATGGTTTGGCTTTTGAGTTCATTTTTGGGCTTGGCTTTGCTCCTGTTGGAAGCTCGACCCTGATACATGAGGGCATTTGCCAGTGTCTGCTGGAAACTCCTTGCTGTGGGATTTTCAAAATACGCCGTTTGTTGGCCTCGCTCAGCACACACTAAACACAGTCACAGCAGCTTACTCATTGCAGGAAAAGCATTGGGCCAGTGGCAGGTATTTTTCAGAGTATCCTCAAACAAGCATTTCAAAAGCTCATTCCAAACTTCCCAAGACCTCCCTCCAGTAACCGTCGCCTGTTGACTGTCACCCATCTGAAGTTATGCTGACCAGTGACAGTTGGAAGTGGGCTAATTGCCACCTTAGGCAAAGCCTTGAATTTGCAACTTGTTTCAGGTTCACCCCACCAGAAAGCTAAAACGTGGAGTCCCAAAGAGAGAGGAGAAAAGCAATAATGCAACATCATTAAGACATGAACTGCTACTGAAGTTCTCAAGACACTTAACGAGAGGTTTTGTGAATGGCATATATTAAGCTAAACAAATATGTCTTCAGTCAGTGAGCTCGAGCACTGCTATTTCACCCTACAAGGAATAAACAATAATTAAAATTCTTTGCATTGAGATAAATACATTTGCCGTAGCTACAGGAATCGGGGTCGGCAATTCCCAAATAGCCTCGCTGGGTTCTTTCTCCAGCTGAAAGATGCGAAGCTTTCTGTCAGGCATTGATTTATTCCCTGAGAACTAGGGAGAGGCATCTCTAAGGTGCTGCCTGTGCTTCATTGCTGCTGGGTGGTTTTACACGGGTGCTCTCTGACCAGTTTTCAGGTATGCAATGGAGGGATATTTCTCTTCCCCAAGTATTTATAGCGCCCTCAGAATCCAGACAATCTGAATTTGCCTTGGAAATATCTGCCAAAAATTATTGGGTTAAAAAAAAAAAAAAGCTGCAAGAGGGGAAAAAAATAGCAACTTGGTCTCTGTGATAATTTGCTTAGATCAGTTTATCAGATTGCTGTTAAAAATAAAGCAAGTGACAAACAGCTTGAATGTAGCCTGAAGAGTTACTGGAGATATGCAGAGAATAAAAAAGACTGACATATAAAAGACAGATTACATTTAATTTGATTCTCACTGTGGATGAAAACCTGAGCATTTCAGAGTTTGTACAAAGAAAAATTCTGGTGGAACAAGACAAAACTTGTAACCATTGATAACACTTGATTTACGGTGCTCTGAAAAACTATTTGTTCTAGAACAAAAGCAAAAATCAAAACAATTCATTCCAGAAGTATTACAACACAACCAACTGAAATGTCTACTCTTTGTTTGGGTCTCAAGTGCAATTTTAGTCAACTTGAATCAGTTTCACAGAGCGAGGCCGCAGTTTTGACAGAGCTATTGCTAAAATAATCTCAGTAACAAAACGTTGCTCTGCCTAACTTCAGTAATTACTAAACAGCTACAAAAACTAGCTCCATGGTTTTAAAACTACTCAGTACCTAAGACTAAATGATCAGATTTGCCAACACTGGAGCAGAGTGGACTAAAATTATTAAGTATTACCTAGTCAAAAAGCTTCAGACTTCCAGATACTGTATTAAAGAACAGCTAAAAAAATAATCATGGACTTAGAATATGCTCAGGCAGTTCTTTAAATGAGAAACAAACAGAGAGATCAATTTCTTTTTTAAACAAAAAATAATTATTTCCAAATCTTGGTCAGCAAAGCAGGTGAAAAAGCATATCTGCATGTGAAGATTGACTTTTTTTTTATAGACTCAGTGTTATGGCCTGGAAGTACTAAAAACACATTCAGAATATAAAGGCAACTGCAGACAATTAAGTCATTTAAAAAGCGCCAAAATTAGCATTCCTTTTGTTGGATTCAGATAATTCAAGCGCTGTTCTGCCACAAAGGCTATCATCAATTTCTAATTTTAGCTTAATCCATGAAAAAAAAGAAAAGCAAAAGCATCTTGCATTCCTCTCTGGCATTTCCTCATTAAGAACACTCTTAAATTATATATTGAAATCTCCAGAACATAAACTAAGAATTAAAGTTCACACTCCCACAGAGACACACTCATGCACGCATTTTGATGTACTAATCCCAAGAAAGGTAATGCAACCACCACTCATACTGTGATACAGCTGAGTAGTGCCTGAACTGCTGCGTGACAAGTACCCCAAAACAGGAATTTAAGTCTCAATCGCACCAAAAGGTGACCTTTCCTGCCTCTGAACCCTCAGCTTCCTCATTTTCTCTGCCACACCTGGCTGGTCCCAAGAACATTAAGTTCCACAAGAACAGTATTATATGGAATAAGTAGTTGTATCAGACCCTATGAAAAACTTTGTAATTAACCCTTAACATTTTAAGTCAAACTAATTTCTGGTATTCAAATCTTAGGAGGCTGCTTTCAAGGTCAAAGTACCATCATTCTATCTGAATACTCAAAAGTTTCCAAGATTCACATCTTCAACACTAGAAAAAAACAATCCCCTGTAAAATTGCAAATTCCTTCACTCCCCTGGTTGCAGGCGATCTAGTCATTCACCCAGAAATATGTAGGTCTAGATTCAGTTGTATTTTAGTCAACGTTACTGAAGCGGAAAGAAATATTTTTGTTCAAACTGAAGGGAGTTTTATCTTCACACAGAACTGGAAATTATTCTCCATGATTCCATGTGGCAGAATTAATCCTACATGCCAATGTCACCGGATTTCAATGCCCAAAATAAGCATGAAATAATCAAGGTAGGAAGCTGCGGGGGTGAAAGCGAGAAATTCTTGGGACATCCGAGATTGCAGCCTAGTCTCATCAGTGGAAGTTTCTGAGAGCTGGCGGTGGGGGGAAGCTGCAGTGCTCATTGCCTTTGTCACCCCAAATAAGGGTTCTGGAGCTGCGGCCACCATGGGATGAACCCATGCCCAGGCAAGGATTCAGTGTGCTGCCTGGGAACAACTTTTGCATGAGATCTATACGTTCATAGCTGATCATACAGAATTGTGATACCTGTGCTCCTGCTTACCTGCTCCTCAACGTACACACCAAAGGCACCCGACAGAACTGACTGTACAGGACTGGACCAAAACAAGGTGCTTCACCCTACTCCTTCCTCCTTCATTTGACTTCACACTGTGTTTTTAAAGAAACTGCACTGCATTTTTAGCAGGAACTAAAGCTCTGAAGCCGACAGGCAGGATCTGGCACCCAGACCTAAGCTTCCTGACCTCCCTTGCTCATGCAAACCTGCACTGCAACATGTCAAGAGTGATCGCAGTTAACATCAGTACAGTATACAAACAGTGATTTATCAACATTGTATGCTTTATTGAAAGTTGACAAGTGCAACAGTTAAATACATTGACGTGTTACAACTGTTTAGAGAACATGCACAAAAACATATGCATACTACTATACAGATCATATGCAAAAAAATTCATACTGGGAAATCCAACTTTTTTTCTTAAATTCTTTGCTAGCAGGGTTTGATAATTTTTGGAGTGGTTTTTCCTGTCTTGAACCAAACTACAATGAACAAAGATTTACTTCAAAATAATCAGCAGCCAGGGAACTTCAGAAGTTACACAAACAGCATAAATCTGCCAAATTCTGAACAGTTGCGTAGGTGCATTCTTATTTATGCGGCATAAAAAAAAAAGACTTTCCAAACTTCTTCAGATCAGCCAATGAAACAACTAAACTTCAATCTGTACAACCTAAATAGTTACAGTTTTCTATTTTACAAAGTAATTACACTAAATACACAAATATACAGTAGGCAAATAACCTTCATTGTAATTATCCTGTGACCCAACTGCACGTCACCTACCTGCTTTCTATATATAATATAGCTGTATGCACCTGTCCACTGCTTCAGAAAACGGTGCAAATATTTGCACTTAAGGTTTCAGGTGACAATTAAAGTGTTAAACACTGAATTTACCTTTTCTTCCTCTTAGATCCTATGCACCAGTCCTCACTTTGGAACCCCAGTGCACTACGGGGAATAGAGCCATCACTTTTTACTCCAGTCTATTTCTTCAGATTTCCAAGCTCGAAATGCACTTGTATCAGTTATATCACTGGATGAGTGGAAGATTTAAAAACAAATAAAAAAAAAAATTCAGGCATGCAGCTTCATTTCTCAGCCATTTGCAGAAGCTGCTCAAGTCCCCAGTGTACTTGTGCTAATTCTCTGGAAGAAGGTTTATTTTATTCAAACAACCTAAGAACAAAGACTCCTTCAAGCCAAAGGGGGAAAAGAAGGGAAGAAAGAGACAGATGAGTGTGTAATACAGGGTGGGAGAAACCTCTCCTGATGCGAGCAGGGCATGGAGTCCTCAGTCTGGGTTGCAATGTGCACTGAAATGGATGAAGGGTGGCTGTAGCGGGTTCCCGCTAGTCCTTCTTGCTCTGGGCAGTCCAGAGGCCAGCGATCACGATGGTGATGACATCTTGAACTACGCTGAAGGCCCTGAACCCTGTGATGCAGGCTGAGCAGGCTGCTGTGTTGTCCCTTGTGACTGGGAAGAGGAAGGCGGGGAACCAGTCTGCAGCTGCGCTTGGAACTGGGCAAGCTGCTCCGGGCTGGCAAGTGTTTTTAGCAGAGTGTTTTCTTGCTCCAGCTGGGAGTTCTTCTCTATCAGCTCTTTGATTTGCTCTTTGAGGACCTCCACTTCCTCCCTTACTGCGTACATCAAGTGACTCTTTACTAGATCCTGAAACGCACAAGACAGCACGCACGTTAGGAAAGCAAGCCCAGCGCCAGGCCTGGGCTCCCACCAGGCTGGAGGAGCCAGAGTCCTGAGCAGCGAGACCCTGCAA